>NC_079318.1:49408158-49708158 GCF_029931775.1 Euleptes europaea | reverse complement strand
TGGGAAAGGTTACAATATGGGGGTTGCAAGGAGGAGGAATGGTGTAGAGAGGGGGATACAGAGGACAGTGAGGTGCCCCCCACAAGTCTTCACAGATTCCCCACCACACAATTTGGACCCAGCTCAATGGCTGGCATTGCGTAACTTGTCCATAATTTTCCTAGGTAGAGGCTGCTGGGGAAGGAAGAAAAGCTGAAGACAGGGGCAGGTAATGGCAGTTGGCTAGTGGGTAGGAAGGACTGGAACTACAACTGTTAATCAGAGTCCATTAGAGGTCAGTGTCTGCAAGAAGGCATACAGAATTCCTGGGGGCTTGTATCCCGGAGCTTGCATCCAGTGCTTTCAGAAAGGGATTCTAACAGGAGAACTGAGCTTAGAATTGGTACAAGAGGCAAAGGGGGATGTCTGTTTGCTTGAGGTTGTTTGGCTTGTGAGCTGTCTGTAGTGTGTCTGTCTGAAAATCCCCTAGTTTTTGGTGTGTGCTGTAGCACATAGACCTGCTGGCACTGGCTTCTACTGTGTGAGGTGAGTCAGCTGACTGTTATTGTCTAACACCTGGGGATGAAAGCACAGCTCACAGCTATAACTCAGAGTATATTAGAGGTCAGACACTGCAAGAAGGCACAGAGGTTTCCTGGGGACTTCCATCTAGTGCTTTAAAACAAGGGGTTAGAAAAGGGGAATCCGGCAAGGGGGGTTGAGGGGGAGCAGGAGGGTACCCCTGAAGTCAGAGTTCTACAAGCAAGAGGACATGCAAGGTCCACATCAGCAAAGATGGCAGTGCACCACATTATCCTTCACATTCAGTGGCAGTAAATCTATGAATACCAGTGCCAGGAGACAACAGGCCTCTATGCCCTGTTCTTGGCCCTCCAAAATAGGAGTGTGCATAACAAAATGACCGAGCCAAAAATATACACAGAAATGGCTAGTTCAGGTCAGTACAGTGATAATACAAATCCAGGGTTGTTGGTATAATGAAACACCCCTCCCCAAAACGCTCCATTTATGGGTGCTTTTTTTCCCTTTCCTTTCTTTTTCTTTTCTTTTCTTTTCTTTTCTGAGTTTGTGTGCTTATCAGGAAAACAGCATGCCCTGTCTTTTTCTTTGATTCCACTGATTTTGAAGGCAATGGCGTTTCTCCCTTCCAATCAGATACTTGCAGGGGAGGAGCACAAACCACTCCCAGCCAATCACCTTGGAAGACAAGCTTTAGAGAGCTGCTGTTCTCCCTCGCTTGCTATTTTGTGGAGGGGGGCTAAGAAAATAGAGAGCTGCTTGTTCAGGTGCCCATAGAATTCTAGTTCTTGGTCCAATTTGCTTGAATCTTGGAGATTCTTTAAAGGACAGGTAGCAGTATCATTTGGTTGAAAAAACAGCCACTCCAACCTCCCCAGAAGTTCCCAAAAGGAAATAATGACAGATCAACGGGAAGGGATAGGGGAGTTCTGTGAAGAAAAGGATGTACTAAAACAAATGACAAGGATGCCTATTGTGGATGATGGGAGAGGCCTCCACCTGAAAACTCATTGGATATAATGGGAGCCAGGAATGCCAACTGACTTGCATGGGCTCCATTGAAATACATTACAGCAAAACAAAAGTTGAATAAAAAATGCATAACAGATTTAAGCTTTTCTGCGTTTTCATTTTCCTTGCTCGTAGGTTCCTGTTTCTTCTGGGGTGGGGGACATTCTGTTCCACATGTGTTTTGCTCCCTCTAGTGTTTGATTCAATATTACACCGGTTTATGTCCAGCATATCACATAAGAACATAAGAAAAGTCATGCTGGATCAGACCAAGGCCCATAAAGTCCAGCAGTCTGTTCACACAGTGACCAGCCAGGTACCTCTAGGAAGCCCACAAACAAGACAACTGCAGCAGCATTATCCTGCCTGTGGGGGACATTCCACAGCACCTAATATAATAGGCATGCTTCTCTAATCCTAGAGAGAAATCTCCCTACAGATTTAAACTGCAGGGTTTTATGCTGGACATAAACTGTTGTAATATCAAATCAACCACTAGAGGGAGCAAAACACATGTGAAACAGAAAAAATCCATGAAGCAACAGGAACTTACAAGTGAGAAAAATGAGAATGTGGAAAAGCCCTTAGAAAGACCTGCCCTGAGCCTGGAATCAAAGCCCCCAGAGTGGAATGATGATATCTGAGGCCATATAGACTGCTCTGGGACTGGAATGTCAGCCCCCAGAGTGAAATGTTAAACTTTTTTCCCCAGCCCCCCCCAACATAGAGCTGTTGTCTTGTTCCCCAGTCATCACTGTGGCAGCCTCACTGGAGGCATGTGGCCCCAGAGGAGAGGGGGGGCTCTGCCACCCCCCCACCATTCCCTCACCACCAAAATTGTCACTGAAGCCACAGTGCTAGAGGTAGGCACATGGGCCAAGAGAAGGAGCCTCTGCTGCCCCTGCTGGCAAAACTGCCACCAAAACCACTACTGAGGAGGCAGTTCTGGAAGTGGACAGGTAGGCAAGGAGATGGAACAGCCTCTGCAGTACCCCCTACCATCTTCCAACCAGAGTGGGCATTGGGGAAAGAGGATGGGGAAGCAGGTTGGAAGGGTGATGGGGAGAGGATGGCCAAGAGAAATGCTCCCCATGAGTCTCTTGGTGGGGGGAGGGGAGCAGTATGTTGCCAGCAAGTGGTTGACACAGCAGTGGTGAAGTTTGCTGAAGACTAGGTCAGGGGGTCCAGTTTTATGGGTCTCCAAATGGAAAAAAAAATGCAGGCCTATAAAATTGGGCCCCTGACCCAATGTTCACCAAACTTGGGGGTTCATGTAAGGAGAGTCATCAGCAGCTATGTTGCAAATTTGGTGCATCTATATTGAAAAGCAGCCCCCCAGAGCCCTGCAAAGATCCCCCATTGGCATAACACTGAGTTATGTCAGAGCTGAGAATCACGGAGAGAAAATTTCCCCAGCATAAGGAAACTATTGTGAAATCTTTGCGGGGCTCTGGGGAGGGGCAGTGTTTTGAGGTAGAGGCACCAAATTTGCAGTATAGTTGCTGGTGATTCTCCTTAAAAGAACGCCCAGGTTTGGTGAAGATTGAGTCAGGGGGTCCAATTTTATGGGGCCCATTTTTTCTCATTGGAAACAATGGAGAATAGGTGGGGGGCACCCTCTTTGGGAGCCGATAAAATTGGACCCCCTGGCCCAATCTTTACTTAACTTGGGGGTTCTTCTAAGGAGAGTCGGCTGAAGTTACGCTGCATATTTGGTGGTTCTACCTCAAAACACGGCCTCCCCAGAGCCCCACAAAGTTTCCCCTAAAGTAAAAAAGCCAGAAAAAATCTGGGGGGAAATTGGCCTTTTCAGATTTGCCTTTTCAGCTCCATTGAAATGGTGTGTGTGTGTGTGGGGGGGATTTGGCTGAAAAAAACCCAAAACAGCCCCCCCTTTTTTTCCACTTCAGCATATTTGAATACACATCCTTACTGAGCATTATATCTATTTTAAAGGGGTGTTAAAAATATGTAATATTTATGTGAATAAAAACATGCTAAAATTGTGAACTTTTTAAAAGCGCAAGTCCCTGTGTTTTTCTTCAGGGCACAGTGATTTTTGCATAGGTGTGTATATGCATACATACAGACACTCATGAAAATTGACAAAGGGGTAGTCAAAGATGAAGATGAAGAAACTATTTCTCCTTACACGATACGCCTGTTCACAACTGAATGCATGTACAATCAGTGTACAGTGTACATTTTATTTTTCTTTATACATGTGTTCAGTAATTCTCATGATACATTAAATACATATACAACTGAATTTGTGAATGTATGACTGAAACACCACATTTATCCAGGTACTAGTTCTCAGTTTAATTTGTAAAGTTAGTGCATGGTGGTTCTTTTTTTTATAAAACAGGTGTACCCATGTACATGCAAGATGTGTTTGCGTTCACTGGAACCTGTGAACAGGGCTAGTGTCCCAACACAAACAAACATCATCCTCACACATTGTGTCTCACTTGGGTTTCTGCACTGTGATCTTTTGGGATTTGGGTTTGTTTATTACATTCTGCCTTTATTGTTCTCCAATCTTAAAAAAAAAAGATGTCTGGGTTAGCCTTAATCCTCTTTTCTCACATGAAATCTGCAGTGATTCTGAAGGGTTAACTGCAGGTTTTCCAATTTATCCAACTATCATATTAACTACCACTGTCTCTGTATTTTATATTTGACCGATTCTTTGCCCAAACATCTCTGCCATCATTTTCCTTTCTGGGCATAATCTAATATTTCTATTACATTAACCTTTATTTGCCTTTACCTCTCAAGGTGGGGGTGAATTGGGTCCACTTACCTCCTGTCACACTCTCCTGTCTCAATAAGGTCAAACTAGACAAGATGCCGGAATTTCTGTATTAAGCATTCCCAAATTGCTTTAAAACAGCAGATAACGGGGGTGGCGGTAGAGGAGTGAAGTTTTAACCCTTTTACCTTGCACTATTTTCCTGATCTGAAATGGCTCTATAAAGCTGTTGTTTATCCTGTTGAGGCAAAGGTACAGGCAATGTTTATATTGCCCCAGTGGGCCAAGTAGTAGTTCCAGGGTGTCATTTCAGATCAGCAAAATGGTATGGGGAAAGGTTAACTTTCCCCTTCCTTCCTTCACAGTTCCAACCTAAATTAAGCACGTTTGTGGTGGCTGCTAGTTTACAAAGAAAAAAGGTTTTTGCAGTTCTAAAACAAAACTTCCAGCTCCTCCTAGAATTTGACACGGGTGTAGTAAACAGTTTATAAAAAAAATCTTATTGAATTGGGGAGCACAAGGATTGTAGGGTTCATGTAGCTGTGGTGAGCTACACCAACCGCACCACCACCACCATGCCCTTGCAATTCAGCAAATATATATCTTTTGTACAAGAATATCTTGCTGTTGAATTGTGGTCATTTGGGATCAAGTATGGGCTTGCTGCAGACTAGAGGAACCTAGAAAGCAATGCTCAGTTAAAAAAAAAAAAAGAGTTTTAAACTGGTGTTGGGACTGAGTGGAGGAAGTTATGTTCTTGGGTATCGAACTCCATACCATATAATGGAACATCCATTCTATATGTAATGGCACAGTGCAATGCTTGCATACACCAGGGGAGTTGGTGAGGGGAGGATAGGTTTGTGTACCCAGATTGTACCCTTCTGCCTGCTGGCATTTCCCATGCAAAGAAAGATTGTGCTCACCGGATCTCAGGGTGTGATACTCCTATGAATTTAGGATGGGCACACTGGAATTTCCCAGGTTCAAGGCTCAGATTTTAAAAATCCAGTAGATGAGAAACTGGGTAAGATTCGCACAATGACTTATAGTAGCAAGATGCTGGCAACCCTGCAAATTTTCTTCAGTCAAAATCGGTAAGTGAAGCATACTTTGAAATCTGTAGCTTTCTCGATTCAAGATAACCCCAGATATTCTTCCAGATGGGTCATCTGTAGCAAACAGTTTCATGGGTTTCCTTTATTACTTTGCAATAAATATAATTCAACTCAAGAGGAGGCGAGCTCAGGTAGCTCTTTTTCTTCTAACTTCATTTGAAACCCCATTTCCTTTGCGATCTGTGGAATTTCTGTAATGGTGATACCACTTTTAAACACCTAGAGTTCAATAAATCTGCAAAGAAAAACACTGTCTTGCAATGGAGCACTTCAGCAACAGTCTAGTTGGGAAGAAAGTGAAGGGGGACCAGGGAAAGGCAATCGCTCATAATATTTCCTGTTGGCCAGACTTTATTTCTTTATGTCTTAGACATAGTGGCTTTTTTCTATAGCAGGTCCAAAGGAACTGTGGGGGAACTCTGGATGGGACTGCCTTTTGTGAGTTATATTTCAGTTTTTAGGTTTTTTAAAGCTGTCCCTAAACTTAATTGACATGAAAAGGGGAGTGTGCAACAGGCATACTTTGGGTTTTCTTTTAATATCTAGCAAATCTGATTTTTAACTGGGGGTCAGTTCAGTTACCACATGACAAAACCTTCTAATGTGCCAATGTTTTTATTTAAATTGGTTTCTGAAACATTAAGCATACTTTCTACTTTTCTTCTAATATTATTCACCCAATATTAAAATGTGTGTGTACACATGTTTCTCCTTGTTGTATACACACGCATCAATAAGCATTAATATGCCATTTACTATATATTTTAAAATATTTCAAAATGTTTTATACTCTTTACTGTAAACTTTTAAAAGCACACTTGAGCCCTTATAGCATTATTTGTGACATTTCTATGTGTTCTGATGTGGGATAAAATGCAGAAGGAGAAATCAAATTAGACTTTAAACAGTACAGGTTTTATATTCCCGTTATAGACTGATTTATGCACAACCAGATTTAAAAGTTGCATGTCAAAAGTTGATTGAACATAAAGGCTAACACAGTTTCTGGCAGGGTATCTGAAGAAGTGAGCTGTGGCTCACAAAAGCTCATACCCTGCCAGAAATGTTGTTAGTCTTTAAGGTGCAACCGAAATCCTACTCTTTTCTACTGCTAGTGACAGACTAAACCGGCTACCCATCATGAACATAAAGGCTGTAATTCCTTGCACAGGCATATCCACCTCACACCTGTGGTTTCAGTTTAAACTGCTTTAAAGTTGTAATCCCAAACACTGTGGTTTGCAGGTAACTGCAGAACACAAATTAAAAATAATTTAATGGAAAATTTTACCCTTTCACCTACAATTTTACCCACTCTCTTTGTCCTTCACTGTATGATTAATAGAATAAAACACTAAAAATGCTTAATCCTAGAGATGTCATTTACATGGGAAGGTAAAACAGTAATACCTTAACCTACTTTAAGTAGTTTAGGCCAGAAAATGTTGGATTCTCAGTCAATCTGTATTGTTCTTTTATTGATTAGAGAGAAACATGTTTACTTTATGAAAACATATCCAAACATACCCGGAAACATCTTTTGCAGCAATAAACATGAATGGTTGATTATTTGCTGTGGGAGGGGGTACAATAGAGGGCTATTTGAATTATATTTTTCTGTTCTCCTTTTTTGCTTCTTTTCATTTGTCTCTATTTTCTCTTTCTCTGTTTGAGATTAGGAACCTTTGGAACAGAGACCCGTCTCTTTACTTTTAACCCCAGTCCTCAACCTCTTATGTAGGTTCACATAAATAAGAAATTCATGAAGATGCTAGAGAATTTCATACAGCTTTGTATACCATGTTCCATGGAACCAGAGGAGAAAGTAGTTTTTTTTTCTTCTGTGGAAAATAGTTGTCTTGTGATCTGAATGCATGGCCCAAATAACACCACCTTGTATAGAGGTTGAAAATATTTAGGGTACTGACTTGGGGAAGGTGAGTAAAAGAAGATTTTCAGTTATTTCTCCATAACTCTAGGGAAAGAGTAAAACTGAACTTTATCTCCCCAGAGTATTTCTCCTTATGACCTTTCCAAACTAAATAAAATATTAAACTTCTATCACACGGCACTTCACAATGAACAAGTCCAAGTTCTGGGTCTCTTTGTAGGTGCTCATATCGGAGGAAATGTGTGATCTCTGCAGCTGAACACCAAATCCTGTCTCATGTATTGAAGCCCCAATAATAAAGGCTGAACATTTTTGCAAATTGCTAAATAAATAAGTAAATAAATAAATAATAAAGTTGTGAGGCAGAATCTGAAAGAAAGCACCCAGTTCTGTCATGCAGTGTGACAACTGTTGAAAGGCCACAAATGAAATTGGAAATGTTGGTGCAGGCTGATGATAAATATGTTTTTTTTATACGGCAGGCTAGGGATAGCGAAGTACTGATTAGGACTGGAAGGAAAATGACTGGGTCATAGCTAACGGGGATTAGAGGGATTGTTAGGACATTGGTGTTATTAGGAATGAGAAAACATGGGAGTTTTGGAGAAGGTAAATGATGCAAAGTCCTGGAAAGAAATCATGGACACTGGAAAAAAGACAGAATGAGGAAAAGTTTGGAGGAACTCAAGGTGGGACAGAGGAAGAATAGAGAAACTGGAGGAGGAGAGTTGGAATAGAGGGACCTCTGTGGGAATTGTGAAAAAATGCTGACTGTCCTAAACTACAGGATCAAGGAATTGTTGCAAAGAGTCCCTTTCACCTTGCTTGTAAATTAATGGGCAGTAGCAGTCCCCCCACCAAAATGCCTCTGTTAGTAATAACTTTTGGCTGGTACATATTTCACTTGAAAACTGTGTGGTGATTTGGCAATTGTGAAAAAGGCATTACAGATACAACACCACAGTCAGTGCTTTCCTGTCCCCCAAAGTCATCTATCTCAACTGTGATGTTTTTCAACAGGGACTATTCATATATCCATCTGGGAGTCCTCAGTAATCAAGAAATTATAGATTAAATTATGTGAACTAGCTGTACAATTATTTGAATTTTGATTCTCACTCATTTTATAGTGTTGTAGGCATATATTCCAGTGATTATGAACCACAGAGAACTGTACAGTATTAGCAACAGTGCCTCCACTCAAGATTAGTATAAAGTACAGGCTCAATAAGAATAGCATGAGAGTCAATCACCCAAATTAATAGTAGTGAAGTAAAGATAAAAACAATAACAACAATCATTGTAGATCAAGAAAACTTTCCTTTGTGACATTATTTTCCAAAGAAGGTTTACTGAACTTTTTTTCCATACAAACTAAAAGAAAAGAAGAATTAAATCTATCTGAAAAGATTATGATGATTTCTAGAAGTAAAAATTATAGCAGCTTTAATAAAAACATTTCAAAAGAATTAAACGTTGATTCCATATATTTAAAAATGGCAATGTTCCATTAACCAAAAGGGGTAAACGTGTTCCAGCATTCTGGGGGAACAACTCATTACAAAACAAAGGAATTTGCAGACTTCCCACAATCTGGATTAACACTTCAATCATGTTTGCACAAAATTATTTAAATTTTACAGAACAAATCAGTATGAAGACTGAGGTACAAATAGTTCTCTTCGCCTGAAGTTCTGTAGCAGTCAGTCAAGGGGTCATAGATAATTCAATTTGATCAGTTCCCTCATTTTATAAGCCTTCAACTGCTAATGAAGGAGAAACTGCAGTTCTGAGATCTAGGGTTTGCCAGTGGAGGCGTTAGGGGGAGAAATTCCTATTTTACTTTTTAAATATGGTCTGAATGGCATTCTTCCTTCTTCCCACAAATAATATTCTTGCTTGTGTGCCATAAGCTATTTTTGGAAGAAACTCAATGTTTTTAGTGACTGCATAGTTATTCTTTTTTTCTTGAATATGAAGACTACAAGAAAGTGAAAGCTAAGGAAGAGAAAAACTGAAGACTCTTGTATGTCAAGTGGTTTGCTTAGCCTGCTGTTCTGCCTCCTGCAAGATAATGGAGTGTCCTGTTTTAGCAATCCTAATTAAAATGAAGTTGAAAAGATGCAAAGGACAGCCCTGCCTGCTTTATTTCTAGGGGGCGTGTGAGGCATTATCAATCACACCAAATGCTTCCAGCGTATTTAAAGTCTACGCACCTCGGCAGGAAAAAAAATGTATTACACATCATTTGATAGAAACTAATGCCTCTTAAACAGGATTGCCTTATTCCTGACTTTGTGATCTATCACACAGTCCTGGCCCACTTTCAGCCCTGCAGGTGCCTTGCATTGTGTGTATAAATATACAGTGCCTGAAAGGTAGGCAAAGAAAAGTCTCTCTTGCTTGAATGCCCTAGCCTACCCATGCCACCTCAACGGGTCAAGAGACACATGGCTTCACGTGTACCCAGCCAAGCACTGTCTGACTGCAGCGTTGAAAGGACAGTGTGGAACCTAAGAGGCAGCTTGCTTTGCTCTCTCCGTCACTCATTGAAAAGCGAGGCTTTGCTGTCACCTATAAATGGCCCTGGATCGAAGTCACTTTTTCCACACGAGGCAGCAAAGTTCGAGCAGAGTCCCTGCAAGTTCCTGCAGCTATTTTCTGGGACTGTGCTGGCCTCTCAGCTATGTGCCCAGGCATGGCAAAGCCTCTTGCTTGCCAAATGCCCACCAAGCCATGCTGGGGGCCGCGTACCAAGAAATGCGATGCCCAGCCAGCTTTGCTTATTCTGCCTGAACTTTGTACCGGCGGGCAGAGAAAGACACACAGCCGCTCACTGGCGCTCTTTGGCTTTCTCCTTCTGCCCCTCTTCTTTTGTGAATAGAGGTGACATCCGGGGCGCGATGCCTCTCTGTCTTTGTTAATTTCATGCCACGCTAAACCGGGATTGGAGCCCAGGTCCTGTAAAGGCGTAAAGCCATCTCCATTCCGACACACACCCTGCTCGCTCCCCAGAAGAGGTTTCTCTGGCAATCGATTGTCTCCCTTGCCAGCAACCTCGGTAGAAAAAGCCCCGTTTTCCTGTTAATACAGATTTGCATTCCTCTCCAGCCTCTCCCTAGCGCAACCTGCAATTTAATGCAAGTGGAGGTTTGACTTCCCTGTGACAGGGAAGGTTTGGGACTGCTTGAAAAGCGGGGAGAGGGGGGAGGGGGAGAGCCTCTGGGGGCACGAGCTGAAGTTCTTTTTTCGTTTCCCGTATGGAAGACATCCCTCCCTCTTTACCCGTTTCAAAGAGAGTTAGCTCAGCCTCCTTCGCTGATTTTTTGTTGCCTGCCTCCGGATCACATTCGGAGGCAGCTGTCCGCCAGTCATTTGCTCGCGGAATTTCCAAGCTCCCCTGCTAGGTCTTTCAGCGAGACACTGATTGTCAATCATTGTATTGCCGGACTTTGGGAGGAGGAGGAGGAGGAGGGGGGGGCCGAGCTCGAAACTTCCGTGAATAAGAGAAGAATGAGAATGGAGCGGCGGACCCTTCTGCTGGCCAGTCCCAGCTGACTTGGAGTCGGGGCGAGGCATTGGCTCAGCAAAGCTTTCCTCTCCACCGCTCCCTTCCCCCCCCCCACCGCTTTTTTTCCTGCTTCCCTCTCCTTTGCATCTTTCTTTCTCCCAGTCGAAAGAGACAATCCACGCAGGTTTTCTTTTTCACAGCAGGGACAGTTGGGGAGGGGGGGTAAAGACGAAGGAAACGGCGGGGTGGGGGTGGGGGAGAGAGAGTGCAAAAAGGTGGCGGTGGAGAAGTACTCACATGGCTGGTTGGGAGGAGATGGTGGCTTCGGGATCTCAGCAGCTGGACCGGAGGTCTCCTCTCCGCCCGCGCCCGTCCGACGGTCGCTCTCCCTCTCCGCCGCTCAGCGAGCCAAAGCTGCAGCGCCGCCGGCCACTTTGGGTTTGTGTTACTCCGGGTTCGCGTGGGTAGCCTATAAATAGCGAACTTTTCCGTGGAATCGGCTAACAAATGGGAGGAGAAGGCGTAATTTTGCGCGGGGAGCCCCCCTTTCTCTTGGGGAGATTAAAAGCCCCCAGGCAGGCAGGCAGGGCTGGAAGTTCTGGGTGTATTCTTGCGGAGGGAATGGGCTGCACACGGGTGGCGCGGGGGGTTGTTTGGGGGCTGTTAAAGAGGCTCTCTTTTCCCCCCTTGTCTTAACTGAACGCAGACGTTGCGTTGGCTTCTGTGTCCCCTCTCTCGTCACAGCGAGGGGCTGACGGTGGGGTGGACCGCGGCGGGGCTGAGCAGTCTGGCCCAAAGTTGGGATGTTCGCGACCAAAGAACCGAAGGGGGGGGCGAATGAAAGTACGTTCATTTGTGGCTTTCATATGTCTAGGAAATGCAGCCTCAGATGAGATCCAGGGAAGGATCAGCCACGAATTCAACAAGAAGCCCAGATTATAAAATGATGTGCTATAGACAGAAGCCCCAACCCTGATGTGTCAGGCGAAGGACACAATGTGATGTGTCACATTTTTAAAGTCAAGCTGGAATCTTATCTGTATTAAGGAATGGCAGAGTAAAAGTGAGTTGTAGGATTTAGGTTGCCTGGATTTAGAAATGAGTTGAACAGGGTGGGGGTGCTTTTCATTCCAAGTGTTGTATCTGCTGCCAGGCAGCTTGCTCCTCTGAGTCTGTTACTCTCCGGGCTGCAAAGTCACCCACCCACCCTTCATGCATGAAGTCCCCGGATGCTTACATGGTTTCCAGCTAACTGGAGGGGAGGGGGAAAAAATACCTGTTCCTTTAACAAAGGCTTAATGGGATGTCATTTACAAGGGGTTGCTATTTGTTTGTTAAATTTATTAAGACATTTATATCTCACCTTTCCTTTTGGGTCAATGCCGCCTACCTCCAAGCTCATTTCCACACATGAAGCCTCTGTTTGAAGGCGCAGGGCATTTCCCACCAGGCCTGTTGGCAAACCCGCATACTGACCTGCCTCCCCCAAATCACCCAACCTCCTTTCAGACCTTCAGGTCTGCTACTGCTCAACATAATACACCCCTGCCATAGCCTCCTTGGTAGCAGACCTCATACGTTCTGCTAGTGGACGAACCGAAAAGCCCCGAGGCCTGTTTCATGGCCACTTGCCTCACTTTGCGCCCTCTGCTTCTTTCCAAAACTGTTTTAAACCTTTTGACACTACGTGTTTCATAATCAAATAATTCACATGGGCTGGGCTTTGTGAATAACAATTCACAAGCTCCAAAATCTTTATTTCTTTAAACTCTTCTCTAATCCAAATTAAAAGGTTCATCCAGACCTGCTTGGCTTTTGAGCTAAGAGTTGCTTGCTTTGCTGGGCAAGAAGTGGTATCCCTGGGTCCTTTGGAAGAAGAATTAGCAGGAGAGATCAACCCCACTTTTTTAGAATTAGGTTGTCTGCGTAAATAGACAGACAGCACAATATAGCTTTATATGCCGGTGTGGCTATATATGCACTGCTGATTTTTGGAGAACTGGCAGAAAAGAATATCTGGGGTCTGTGATTCAGAAATCCCCTCAAGTCCTCCAAAGACAGATGTCTATGTATACATGCATAATAATAACATACAGCTATATGGAGGAAAAGAGACTAGTGTAGGGAGGATGGACTTACTAGTATAAGCAAGTTGCAGTGGCTTGGACATGCGATTTAGGAAATCAAGCATTCAAGCCTGGCTCTACCACTGATTCACTGAGTGGCCTTTGGCAAGTTACTCACTCCCTGTTCTTTACCAATAAAATAGGATTCGCAGTAATGTCCTTTACAAGGCTACTATAAAATCAAACACAATCATGATAGAAGTGAACCATAGTACTTGGGATTCATCCTACAGCACACTCCATAGCTGAACAGGATGTGAAAAGAGCAATTGCTGTTGTAAAAATTTTCTAATATTCAGGCACTAAGTAAATGTGTGAACTACACAAATCTTTTTTGTCTTTTTCATAAAGCCTACTATATTACTTATTAACAGTGGCAGTACTCCAAGTATTGTTGCAGGGACTGAAGAGAGAGTGCCCCTAATATGTCCTAAGTGTGGGGGCTCCTAACTGCCTTCTGCTCCCTTCTTAATTAACATTTGTTAATAGTCTCTGAAATATTGGCATTTTGGGGGGGGGCACCCCCCTTGTCACAACAGTCCAAGGTTTGCCTCTGGGGGGGCATTGATTTGTTAGAGCTTGTGACTGGCTCCCTGTCAGTGGCAGAGCTGTGGCTGCTAAGGATCCTGAGCCCTGGAGCTCTGAGAGGGGTTTCCTCTCCCTGACAGGTAGCTGTCAGTGCCATTCGGGGAGGAAGGGCTGACCTGTCTAAAGGAATGCATCTGCGTCTCTGAGAATTTTCCGGACAGATGTTGCCAGTTCACTCAGCAGAGTCTTTCATCAATTTGCGAACACTGAGTAGAGTTGATGACTGGGCTTTGCAGCAGCAGGATGGTGTGTGTGTGCGTGTGTGCGTGCAAGGGAGAGAGAGATGCCATCAGACATCATGTGGCAATGACTTTCTGGGAAATACCAGAGCAGGGCTCCTGAAGCTCCCTCACAATGAGGCTGCCCAAGTGATATCTCAAAGTCCCCCTCAAAACTGGGAAGTCATTGAAAAAAGGAGTTTGAATCATTTGCTCTTCAGTATTTTATCAGCTTTTGTGCCATGTTTTTACATTCCTTGTCTGTTTAGTTTCACCACTACTACTTCTCACTCTCTTTCTCTCCCCTCACTTCTCTCTCTCTCTCAAATTTCTTCTAAGCTTTCCCCCTGTATTTCCCCATCTTTTCTCTACTTCTTTCTGGCTTGATTCCCATGATTTCCTCTTCTTTTGCATTTAATTACTGCTGTAGCCTAATATGAGGAGCTTGGTACCAGTGCCATCCTGCATATGTACCCAGGTTATGCTTTTCCTTGGGGAGAAGAGGGACTCATGCTGCAGTCCTAAGAACACTTTCCTGGGTGGATGTTCCATTTAAATAAAGTGTGACTTACTTCTGAGTAAACCTGGTTAGGATTGCTGCCTCGCTCCCTGAAAATAATGTACAATTAAATAAAGAACAAAACCTTCCCTGATGTGGTGTACCCATGTTTAGTTCTTCTACCCACTCCACTCTTCTACGATGGTTGTAGGAAAGAGGAAGGAAAACACTGAAGCACTTAGCAAGTCTACCTTTGTGAAGCAAGACACAGTCAAAGCCTTGTCTTGTGAACACTTACAAGTGGCTGTACAGGACCACAGCTCAAAAATAATCTGAACGTAAAATATTATTCTTACTCATTGCTCAGTCTTGGAGATGACATTGACATGGTGAAAGGGTTGTTAAGAAATGTGCTTTCTTGAACTCAGTTAAAGCAGTGAATATTTAGGGGGGGTTCTTTATCAGAGATAAAAGAAACTACTTTTTCCTGCAGTTATTAACATGATCAACCAACTATTTTGAAGCTGGAGAAGGTCTGGTAGATGGGTTTTTGCTGAACCTTCATTTTTCTTTATCTCATATTGGGGGACTTGTGGATTTTGTGTGTGTGTATATGCATGAGAGAGATTTTTATAGTATTGCTCTTGAATCTCTTCTGCATCAAAGTTATCAAATAAAGAATAAATTTATCAATTAAAGTGAATACTAAGTGCAAGTAGATCACGATGGGTAGTCGTGTTAGTCTGTCAATAGCAGTAGAAAAGAGCAAGACTAATAGGAGCACCTTAAAGACTAACAAAATTTCTGGCAGGGTATTAGTACAAGTGTTTGTAATTTTTGCCTTTACAGCTATCCCTGGTTGGCTTCCTATTTATCTCCCGCTAGAATGTATTGGTCCACAGTCATGTTCAGAATATACAAAATGCATATGTTGAACTGGAGAAGATGGAAGCTACTGTGTTGCACATCCTCAATAAATTTTGTACAACTTCTGTATCACTGAGAGTATGAGCAGTGTTGCCGGTGGGAAAGCAGACCTTCTCCTTTGGTGAAAATTCTGTAGGCCTTTAATCTGAACCATCCACAGAACCAAAACAAATGCCTTATGTGTGTGTGTGGGGGGGGGAAAGCTTTTTAAGTACTAATTATCTCCCTTATCCAAGAGACAGGATAACACAGTTTAACTAGAACACTGGAATATTTTACCTTGGTTTCACTGTTTGCATTACTGAATTTTTGTCTTCTTGATTTAAGAGATGGGGGGAAACAGAATCTAATCTCTCCAGAGCATCTCAATTCACACCTTTTCCAAGCTACACAAGAAATACCCTCCCAAAAATGTTATTAGGGTAAAAAAAAACTGTTGTCTCGCCAGACTGTCTTGTTCACAAGATTCTGGTTAACTTTATATCACCCAACAACAAACAACCTCTAACAACCCCAAATCCAAATCTATATGAATTTTGGCTTATACTGGGTCAGGCATTTTTATTGCTAATTTCTGTGTAACCCAACAATACTTTTACAGGTGTCCACAGAAGGACTTTTTGCTCTCTACACCTAAATTGCAAATAATGTGCCAGGGAAATCCAAACATTGTAGCCCATATCAGTCCAAACTGTGTGTTACTCAGAGTACAAATGGACTAAAATGCAGAGCAGCATCATTTATTCCTGTTGCAGAATTTGAATTATGACACATAATGTGCAGAAGTATTTTATCATGCAATATTTAGGTACTTGAAGGGTTCAAATGAAATGTTTGCAGTTTCAGTGCAGGCTGCTGATAAGATGGTGTTGAAGAAGGATGATGGGAATAAATAAGCTTGGGGTATAACCAGAAGGAGGATGGATATTTAAGAAATGATAGAAATAGCTAAAGTAGATGATGAGGACAACCAGAATAGTGGGTGCTACTGCAAGTTAAACAAGTAGGCAAAAGTCTGTTCTGGAGGGAAATTATAATTGTTTGGGAAAGGGCTGGGGGGGGGGGCAAAGGGATAATGTGAGCAGAATGGGGGAACAAGGAAAGGATAACAATAAGAAGTGAGAAAACAACTCTGGGAGACTTATTTGGGACATGGGGAATTTGTATCCAAATTTATGTACAAGGAGCCCCATGGCTCAGAGTGGTAAGCTGCAGAACTGCAGTCAAAGCTCTGCTCGTGACCTGAGTTCGATCCCGATGGAAGTCGGTTTCAGGTAGCCGGCTCAAATTGACTCAGACTTCCATTCTTCCAAGGTCGGTAAAATGAGTACCCAGCTTGCTAGAGGTAAAGTGTAAATGACTGGGGAAGACAATGGCAAACCATCGCATAAAATATAGACTGCCTAGTAAATGTCAGGATGTGATGTCACCCCGTGGGTCAGTAATGACCCTGTGCTTGCTTGATCTTACACCTTTATTTGTATGGGCAGCCTGTGATTCTGCGGTGCAAAACTATTGAGTCTGGAAATTTTTATGTGTTGACATGTGATTGGTCAGTTGACTGTATTAATAAATTTGATTTGATTTGATCCGGTATTTGCACAAGGGACTACCTTTATTTTTTTTATGTACAAAATGGAAGCTTACAACTGAAACTTTAAAAAGTATACTAATAGGAAAAAAAACTCTTAAAAATTAAAATCACAACAGTACTAGCCATAGAGTAAAGCCCAAACTATCAAAGTTAAATACTGTTGAAAGCTGAAGTTAAAATTTTTAAAAGCAGGTGTCCAGTGAAAATAACTTTATTCATTACTGCTGGCTTATTTTCACTTATATTTTCAGTGTTCTATCACAGTAATTTTAAGCAATGGTATGCATTTCTGAACAAGCCATCACACATATCAAACACAACCAACACTGCTTCTATATTTCAACAGACAGTTCACACATGCAGCTGTGAATTTCATCAAGTACTGAATATTCAGCAGATGAGAAATTAGATTATGTGAACCAGTCACATGAATTGTTTGAATATGCTTGTGTATCTTTATTTTGGTATATTACAGCTATTCCATTAACATGAATCTCACAGAGCAGTACAAGCATGTTGATCCTTAGAGTAGAAGGTGGGACCAACAAGATGAATGGCAAAAACATTCAAATGCACTTTTGATGAATGATAGTGCAGCAAAAAAAAAAAACAATTCTGGTAAATCAAGGGAATTATCGTTTGAAGCTTCAGTTTTTTCCAATTACGATATTAATTGCGTCCTTTCTGCACATGGGTTGAATGGGAAGAAAAATATAGCAGTAAAGCTATTTACAAACATGGGGTACAATCCATTCCATCACATTCACATCTCACAGAGCTGCCCACATGGGAAGAGAATCCCTATAGGAGATACTGAATCCCTTCCTCCTCCTCCCTCTTCTCTGCCAGCCTTTAGCCAAGGCCCACTAAAGTTGGTTGTTATTTCCAATGAGAAGTTTTTCCATGCCACCCATGAGTTATTATTTATTTATTTATTTGGATTGATATCCCGCTCTCTTCCTGACCAAGCTGGGCTCAGAGCGGCTAGCATCAGGTTAAAACATCAAACAATGATCCAGTATATACAGCATACAGTATATAAAATTCAAGTTGATCCAGCAACCTGCTTGTCCTCAGGACCCTGAGGTTCAAAGAACTCTGCCTTACAATTGCAAATAATGGCCATGCACATTTTGGTGCACTCAGTACTACCTGCATGCACTCATGAAGTGGAAGGGGAAAAGGACTCCACTATGCTCTCCTTCCCACAAATGTAGGGGTGGATGACCCTGAAAAAATATTGTTCTTTAATAAGAACAACATAAAGAACCAAATAGATTCTAAGTGAAACATCTTCACCATAATTCACTAACCAAAAAGGCGACCTTGGGCATACAGTTTTTTGAGCAGCAAACATATAGCTGAAAGGCAAAACATTACAAGCTGAACAAATTTCCATGCAGGAGTCACATATATGTCGACTCCAGGTAAATCAGCACAAATCGTTAGCTAGACAGTGTAAAGTCACTCAAGGATTGAGATGCAACTAACAGGCATTCTCTGAGATTCTAACAAACATCTGTCTTGGTTGCTTTATTTCAGGGTAGCCAGTTAATTGATCTTACTAACTTTCTAAGACTAACAACTAAGTGTTTATTGGGGCTTTTTGAATGTGGGCAAGCTCAAGTTTGACTTTTCAAATGTGTTCTGAAGGTCATCCCCCCCTCCCCATCCATTATATGCTGCCTTTAGGTGACAGCTTGTTTCCAAGGGCTTTATACATCGTGGCTTTGCCCTGTGAAGTTTTGTTTCTTGTGAATGTACAGAGGTGAAAAAATTAAAACAATCTGAAAAGGGACAGTGGGCAGAGGAAATAGAAAACTGCAGGAATCTTTGCTTTGGCCAATTTATGTAGCTTGAAATTTGGCTTCCCACAAGGTAATGAAAGAGTATACTATTCTCTGTTTTAGCAATCCCAAAACAAAGTTAAATGGCTGCAAGGGACACCTCTTCCTGCTTTATTTCTAAGCGGCATCTAGAAAAAACATTATTCGATTTAATTGAGTCTTATCTATATCAAATCTCTATATATAATATCACTGATTTCCTGGATAGAAATTTCAGTTTGAAAGAAGATTGCCTTGTTGACTTGGTGATGGTCTACTCACTGTGCTCCTCTGGCCCACTTTCAGCCCTGCAGGAGCCCTGTATTGTGTGTGTAAAATTTACAGCACCTGAAAGATAGGCAAAGAAAGGTTTTGCCAACTCTGGTGCCCTAGCGTGCCATTGCCAATTCAGTGGGTCAGTAGATACATGGTTTCATGTTTTCCCCTGGACCAGCAGAGGCAGGCTATGACTTCGGAGGGACAGTGTGGAACCTAAGAGGCAGCTTGCTTTGCTCTCTCCGTCACTCATTGAAAAGCGAGGCTTTGCTGTCACCTATAAATGGCCCTGGATCGAAGTCACTTTTTCCACACGAGGCAGCAAAGTTCGAGCAGAGTCCCTGCAAGTTCCTGCAGCTATTTTCTGGGACTGTGCTGGCCTCTCAGCTATGTGCCCAGGCATGGCAAAGCCTCTTGCTTGCCAAATGCCCACCAAGCCATGCTGGGGGCCGCGTACCAAGAAATGCGATGCCCAGCCAGCTTTGCTTATTCTGCCTGAACTTTGTACCGGCGGGCAGAGAAAGACACACAGCCGCTCACTGGCGCTCTTTGGCTTTCTCCTTCTGCCCCTCTTCTTTTGTGAATAGAGGTGACATCCGGGGCGCGATGCCTCTCTGTCTTTGTTAATTTCATGCCACGCTAAACCGGGATTGGAGCCCAGGTCCTGTAAAGGCGTAAAGCCATCTCCATTCCGACACACACCCTGCTCGCTCCCCAGAAGAGGTTTCTCTGGCAATCGATTGTCTCCCTTGCCAGCAACCTCGGTAGAAAAAGCCCCGTTTTCCTGTTAATACAGATTTGCATTCCTCTCCAGCCTCTCCCTAGCGCAACCTGCAATTTAATGCAAGTGGAGGTTTGACTTCCCTGTGACAGGGAAGGTTTGAGATCGGACATTTGGAAGGGCAAAGCATGGGGGGAGGGCACTGGTTAAGGTTTCCACTACTCTATGGGGAAATGCCCCTGTGCCCCCTTTTCAAAGAGACTGAATTTAGCCTACTTTGCTGATTATCCCCGTCTTCAGATCACATCTGGAGGCAGCACTTTTGTTTACGGGGTCTTAAGAATCCCCTACTCACCAAGTTCATTTGTACATAGATTCCAGACTGCTCAACTTTAAGGGGTTATCTGAGTAACAAAACACAGAGAATTGGAAGGGAGAGGCGTACCATCATTTTTTTGCTTATTCCCAGCCGACTCAGACTCTGGAGACAAGGCATTTGCCTCCCCCCTCCCTATTCCCTTCCACTGCTTACTCTCTCTCTAGCTCTCTCTTTTCATGTCCCCCCTCCCCCCCCCCCCAATTTCATTACTGCTATCTTCTCCGTAGCCGTAAACCACGCACATTTCCGAACAATCGTGGTCAGAGACTCACATGGCTGGTTGGGAGGAGATGGTGGCTTCGGGATCTCAGCAGCTGGACCGGAGGTCTCCTCTCCGCCCGCGCCCGTCCGACGGTCGCTCTCCCTCTCCGCCGCTCAGCGAGCCAAAGCTGCAGCGCCGCCGGCCACTTTGCAACAGGGGACAAACGCGGGAGGGTTTGTGTTACTCCGGGTTCGCGTGGGTAGCCTATAAATAGCGAACTTTTCCGTGGAATCGGCTAACAAATGGGAGGAGAAGGCGTAATTTTGCGCGGGGAGCCCCCCTTTCTCTTGGGGAGATTAAAAGCCCCCAGGCAGGCAGGCAGGGCTGGAAGTTCTGGGTGTATTCTTGCGGAGGGAATGGGCTGCACACGGGTGGCGCGGGGGGTTGTTCGGGGGCTGTTAAAGAGGCTCTCTTTTCCCCCCTTGTCTTAACTGAACGCAGACGTTGCGTTGGCTTCTGTGTCCCCTCTCTCGTCACAGCGAGGGACTGACGGTGGGGTGGACCGCGGCGGGGCTGAGCAGTCTGGCCCAAAGTTGGGATGTTCGCGACCAAAGAACCGAAGGGGGGGGGGCGAATGAAAGTACGTTCATTTGTGGCTTTGATTTGTGGCTTTCATATTGCAGCCTCGGATGAGACCCTGGGACAGATCTCTAAAAACAGTCATTAATAGCTTTAGAGATGGAGTTGTGTGACAAAACCTAGAAAGCAGGATGAGTGGATCTTTTGAATAACTTAGGAAAAGCGAATGAATGAAAAAGTAAAAGAATCGTCCACTACATTGCTGCGCTTTACTAGTAAAGGGGGTGACCCATTTCTTGCTGCTGGTGACCTAGCACTTGAATGGGAAGCGGAGGGAGAAGCTGGTGTTTACAAGTTGGCTGCAATTTTGGCAGTAAACACGTTTATGGAGCACAACAATCTATTCCCCACACACACAATTGAAGGGTTTTCATCAAACCTAGTATTATTACCAAGTATTGTTGCGGGGACTGAAGAGAGAGTTCCCCTAATATCACCTAAGTGTGGGGGCTCCCAACTGCCTTCTGCTCCCTTCTTAATTAACATTTGTTAATAGTCTCTGAAATATTGGCATTTGGGGGGGGCACCCCCTCGTCACAACAGTCCGAGGTTTGCCTCTGGGGGGGGGGGCATTGATTTGTTAGAGCTTGTGACTGGCTCCCTGTCAGTGGCGGAGCTGTGGCTGCTAAGGATCCTGAGCCCTGGAGCTCCGAGAGGGGTTTCCTCCCCCTGACAGGTAGCTGTCAGTGCCATTCGGGGAGGAAGTGCTGACCTGTCTAAAGGAATGCATCTGCGTCTCTGAGAATTTTCCGGACAGATGTTGCCAGTTCGCTCAGCGGACGCTTTCATCAATTTGCGCACACTGAGTGGAGCTGATGACTGTTTGGGTTTCGCAGCGGCAGAGTGGTGTGTGTGTTGTATAAGGGAGAGAGAGATGCCATCAGACATCATGTGGCAATGACTTTCTGGGAAATACCAGAGCGGGGCTCCTGAAGCTCCCTCACAATGAGGCTGCCCAAATGATACCTCAAAGTCCCCCACACAACAAAAACTGGGAAGTCATTGAAAAAGGGAGAGTTTGGATCTTTCCTTCCTTCCTTCCTCTCTTCCTTCCTCTCTTCCTTCCTCTCTTTCTTTCTTCCTTTCTTCCTTCCTTTCTTCCTTTCTTCCTTTCTTCCTTTCTTCCTTTCTTCCTTTCTTCCTTCCTTCCTTCCTTCCTCTCTTTCTTTCTTTCTTTCTTTCTTTCTTTCTTTCTTTCTTTCTCTCTCTCTCTCTCTCTCTCTCTCTCTCTCTCTCTCTCTCTCTCTCTCTCTCTCTCTCTCTCTCTGAGTTTTGGGTCTTCTCCTTAAGCAGTATCAAGGCAAGTTGCGGTTTACCCCCACACACACACTCCCATACTGCAAAAGTGTACCTGTCAGGTGTTGTGTAGTAGGTGAAATCTCTATAACACGGATGCACTGGTTGTCTGTGCATACCTCTGCTCTGTGGAACTTTGGCTTTCTTTACAAATAGTGGCACTTGCTATTGCATCTGCTGTACATAGTTCATATGTATGCAATTGCACATGTAAGTATGGAGATAAATATATATGTTTATGTAATTTGTATCATATAAGTGGATACTAATTGATAAACTTTGCAGTGCACCTGCACATACAAACAGCTTCTGCTTATGATTGTTATTATTGTTATTATTGGTTCATGCAGTGCACTCGAAGAAATACATATGTGCAGTGTGTTTTGCTGTTCATAATAGAACTGCTCTTTAGCTGGAAGGGCTAGAAGGCAAGCTGTAGAGAGATCAGCAACCCCCTGCTCCCTCTGTTCTGGGCTGGGGATATTAAATTGTTACTTCCGGCAGGCTCCAAGATGCTCACAAGTGGTTTTTAGTCTGGCACTCTGGTCTATCCATATACATTTCCAATCTCATGGCTCATAAACTATTAGCAAAAGGATTTCATCATTCACCTTCCTACAAAAGACAAGTAGGTAAAATATACTCCTAGTAACAATGAGAGTGCGGCTAGGCTTAAATCACAGAGAACCAAAGAGTGAAGTCTACACAGTTTGCATTGATGGTGTAAGTCTTTCTTTCTCTGTAGGTCTAGTCTGGCCATCTACCTAGAAATCAAGCTACACTGATGGAAATATTTCCCTTCATTTTTTTGTATACAATCTGCATGTTAGTGTGCAGATTGTTGTTCAAGTGAAATCACATGGGGAACACTTTTTTCTTGCCTGATAGGGGGAAAAAACATTAGAAGTTGAAGATACTATGTAACCAAGGAAAAGAATAACTCACGTAGGCAATTGTTGCATAGTAAAAGATTGTGTAGAAGTTCCTTGGTCCTCCTCGCTAGAATCTGTTCAAGTGGTTCTCCAGACAGTGTATAATGCAAAGGCACCCCATGAAGTGCAGTTGAGGACATTCCTTAAACAAGAAAGACAGCTTTTCAGGGAACAAAAGGAGGGAACTGGGATTGAGAGGGTAGTCACTGTCACACTTCCTGGGGATTGCCATTGGCTCGCACTAGGATGAGACGGGTATTAGAAAGTCTCTGAATTGCCCCTGAGGCCTTGAAAGGAAGGATCTCCATCAAGACAGAATGGTGTTCAGGGCATGCAAGCTCAATGAGAAGCAGCAAGGACCCTGCAGAATAGGATTGCTAGTCAAGCGCCCTCTCTTTTTGGGAGGGGTGCCCTTTTGCAGAATAGCAGTGCTCCAAGTTTAATTTGCATAACATATTATACTAACAGAAGGCTTCGTTTTCCTTCTCCCTTCCTCACACAAATCTTTGGAGGTTCTAAAGTGAATATTCTGTGTGGAAAAAAGAATAGAGGAATTATTCCCTCACAATAAAATAAAGACAAGACCCTCTTTATTGCTCCCACATTTTTTGTTCTCCCCTCTTCTCCTTACTCCCCTCCTCATATTTCCAAACGGTTCTAGGGATTCTCACATCATGAGATAATTATATAAAACCAATTGGGAAGGTTTAAAAGAGAGAGAGAGAGAGAGAGAGACGTACTTTAACATCTAGCAATTTTGACTCCCTGTAACAAAATTATCTGAGTCAAGTCTCAGGTCATTTTCAAGAAACAGGCCGATGTTCTCTGGCTGCTTAATATACATGGTGTGGGAAAAGGAGGGAAAACCCATAGCTAAGAGCTGGAATCCTAAAGAAAAGAATCCAAATTACTACTTAATGTGTGTGTGTGTGTGTGTGTTTGGAAGGCAAGGAGGCTGATATAACAGGGCACACTTCAAAGATAACACCTTCACTCTAGTGATGACATATTAAGGTCCCCCCCACCAGACCATGTCAAATATTATTTAAAAGCAATGCAGGGAATTAATGGAGGTTTTACAGTGCTATCTTTCCCAAGAAATGTTATTTATGAATTGTAAACTGTTATGCACATGTAGGATTACAAACGACTGACCTGGACCCACATTTGGTTTAATTAATACCTTGACCTGAGGAAAATGTACATGCTATATACATATAAATCTGTCAGATGCCTGTATCATGTGCTGGGGATAGTATTCAAACTGGACATGGCTTTTTATATATTAGAGTCTCTCTTTCTCTCTCTCTCTCTCTCACACACACACACACACAAACACACACACACTCACTAATTCACTTTCACACATCCACATAATGCAAAAGGTGTTGGGCTGTACTGTATGGTTTAAAGTCCCCTATTGGGACACATTTGTCAAAACAGATCTTGAAAAGTATCTGTTCAGGTCACTGTGGCCATTTCTGCCCGGGAGGTTTTGCCTTAGATTCGCCGCTCTCTAGATGCGCATTTTCTCCCTCCGAATTCTCCAAACTCTGCACGGAGGCTTATTGTGGAGTTCGGAGAATTTGCACGGGGAAAACGCGCATCTAAAAAAGTGGCAAAACCTCCCGTGCGGAAATGGCCTGGGAGAGTCCTAAACGGTCCGGACCTCACTTGCCTTTCTAGACGAGACGATCTATGGTGTGTGTGTACGTCTTCTGGACCGTTTCCCGCACGGGAGGTTTTGCCTTGGGATTCGCCGCTCTGCAGATGCACGTTTTCCCCATCCGACTGCTCCAAAACTCAACAGTAAGGCAGAGTTTGGAGACGTTGGGTGGGGAAAACGTGCATCTAGCGAGCGGCAAGCCCCAAGGCAAAACCTCCCGGGCAGAAACGGCCCTTGCTCCAATGGCGTTTCCCGCCATTGCCGCGCGCCAAAGCCCGGGCAGAGAGCCTTCGGTCAGCAGCTGGGGGCGGCGGCGGCGGTGTGTGTTTGCTCTCGCCGCTCTGCCCGCCTCTCGCTTCGGCTGGGCTTCTTGGGACTTGGTCTGGGAGTCAGCTATTCGCCCCGGGGCGGGGGGAGGGCAAAGAAGAGAGGGGAGGGGGCCGCTCGCCGGGGACCGCAGGCTTCCCCCCCCCCCCCAGAGCAAAGTGGCAAGCCGTTCCTTGCCCCCGCCGACTGGTGCGCGCGCCCGCTCAGAGCCCCAGACCAAACCCCAGAGCCCTCTGCACCCTTATTGACTGCGGGCAGCCCGGATTTCGTGGTCTGCAGAGCAGGCGGGACGATCCCTGCCGACGAGCCGTGGCCACAACAGTCCCCCCCCCCCTTTTACCCGGCAGGCTTTTGGTGGTGGCTCTTTCATTCCGAGACACGCTTTAAGTAGCTGAGGGGCATGCCGTGTCACAGCTGGCCAGAAGAATGTCTAACTCCCCAGTTAAAGAGTAACTCCTCTGGCAGCTAATCAGTACTACAAGGCTGCCATTTTTCTGTGGTTGCACCCTGCCCACCCCCACCCTCAATGCACAGAAAAGTTTCACCTATAGAAACATATCAGGAAATTGTTAAGGGGTGAGAATCCTCAGGTCACAGTCAAGGACGCCAAATGTTGGGCTGTTATTATGAAGCTTCCTAAATCTCTGTTTAAATGATGTTATCCGCACTTAACGTGCCTTGTTTTCTCACTCCACCTAGCTTTTTATGTCAAGTGTTCTTGAACTTATATATTCGCTCCACCTGGTTAAAGTCGCTTTTCTATTATTTTTTGCTGAGGATTATTGCTGTAATTTTTTTTACTGGTCTGGCTGTCTGTTTTAAATACGTTATAGTGAATTATTATCAGTTATAATTGCTTATAAACATACCTCACAATTATCAATTACTGCAGGTAACAACCTGTCTTCACAAAGTGTATTTTATCATAAACGGGCTACACATTCCAGGGACCATTCTGTTATCTCATTCTCCCCACCCACCCCCATTTTTTGTTTTATTTTATGCTAAATTGTTCTTTTAATTATCCAATTGAAACAATACAGTCACTCCAAAAGGGAGGAAAATGTAATTGTCCTAAATTCTCTCTCTCCCCCCTCACCTTTGCAACAAACTAGAAGAGTTTGCAAGGCATAGTGCTTCGTGCAGGAAATATGCCGGATTGACCTTACATCCCAAGTTTTACCGGCAGAGAGTTATAAATAAATCTGCCACAGAAGCAGAGTGCACACCTGATATCCAGGGAGGCCCAGGGCCGGCTTGCTCCAGCTGATCCCTCATTTGATTTACTCCAGGCAATGCCGAAGCGTTTTGATAAGGGAAAAAAGGGAGTCAGCAGTTTGATTTGGGAAAACCTTTGGTTGCTGAAAACGGCTGTGCTTCGAAAGCCGAGGAGTTTGTTGTTGTTGTGGATTGTTCCACAATCCACCCTCCGCCGCACTGTTCTAGCTCATCAATTATTGTCAGTAGTTAGCTCTTTTTCGGAGACAGTGGCGTGAAGTTCTTCAGACAGCCTGTCCTCTTCAGGCCTTTAGCACCTGCAGTTGTGCCACTCCAGGAAATTCATCTTTGGCAAAGGATTTTGAAACATCTATAAAGTCAGCACTCTGATTCAACTAGTCACCTAGGAGAAGCATCTGTCTTCAGCAGGGTCTTAGAGCTGTGTGGCATCTCAGACCTCCTGTTAGATCAGGGCTCTGCCATTCTTACTAGGCAAGGGCCCTCAGGGAGCAGTCCTGGTCGTGGATGTTGACTTCATTGTTAATATGTTCAGACATTCATATATGCCGTGCCCTAAATGCAGGCAGCTTGTTTTGGCTCTCAGCTTCATTAACTTTATTTATGACACCATCCCGCTTACCCAGAACACGCCAAACCATAATTTCAAATGACCAGGAAGTACAGCAATAGTTCTAAAACATATATATTCTGTAAAACTGTATAAGGACATCATTCTATTTTAGTTTTGATACACTTTCAATAGAAATATGAGAATGAATCTTTGATCATATAATGCTCTGAAATTTGGGAAGAGTTGCAAAATCCCAGTGAACTAAATTAATCTTTTTCTAATTATAAAAAGGACTAGCCCAAAACTAGATATAAAACCTGGGAGGTACTATGTAGCAGTCTATGTTCAATTAAAAAAGCATCTTTTAGTTATAGAAATACATTGGTTCTAGTACTGTAAACTATGTGGTTAGGTGTTGAGAAATTTAAATGCTGGTAAACAAAACAAACTTGACGTGATTTGAAAAAAATCGTTATGACCAAAAATGGACTATAAAGGGATATTGTATCTTATCAACTTTGTTAATTTCGAGATGATTCATTAGGGAATGAGTTTAAATGCAAATGGATGAAAATGTTTAAAATATTAACCTCAAAAGCCGTTCATAAAATCTATAAAGAGAAAACACGCTTTTTGAAATAAGCTGTTTCCTCCTGTTTATACTGAATACACTCAGTCAATGTTACCAGTTTAGCAATTCTGTAAGCTTTCTTCAGTTCAGTGGGTCAGTGCAGGAGGTTTATGGTCTGAAGCACAAAACTGTAAAAATAGCAGGAAAAAACAGGAAGAAACAACTTATTTCAAAAAGCGTGTTTTCTCTTTATTTATTTTATGAATATAAAATACAGATAATAGTCATGTCCCTTGGTTTGAAGTATGTATTGGATTATTGGATGTATTAACATCAATAACATTAATAAAAAGAAATCGTCACATTTCCTTCTCCTCTCCATATACAACACCCATATCAATAGTTCTGCTATGCTAAGATAGCGGACAAGCAAAGGAAAGTGCTACAATCATATGAAATATTATGGTCCGCATTCCCCGATTTCCATTTCTTGTCATCTAGAGACATTACTTTTGAATCATTTCTAGACAGAGTGAATGAAGAACCTGCTATCGTTAACTAGTCCCGTTTCCACAAACATAGGCACACATTTCAGAACCCAGCATTTACTATCTCCTAAAAATTTGCCTCAGGAAGGATAAGGCATCATTAATTTCCTCATGTGCTTTGTCCTTTTCCTCTTCCCTTTTGTCCATATACTGGACAAGGAGAATACCAGTCAAAGGGGTTATTACTTTATACATTGCTTCCTGTACCGTTTCCTTCCATCTGACCCTCTTGTTTAACAGTTATAGAAGAAGGATGGGGAAATAAACAGGGCCGGTCTGGCAACTGAAGACTGAGAGGGTGTGAACATTCTTGGCCTCCAGAAGAATGGTTTGATAACATTTTTACCAACTAGAGCATTGAAGAAGTTCGTAATTCCAGTGTTAGCCAGTTGCAGCAAAAATTATTACATCTTAACGATTTATGAAATGTTATGCCAGCATAAGCTTTTGTGGGCTAGAACCCAGTTCTTTTGATATATTTTATTAGCAGGTATTTTTTTAAAAAAAAACTTCAAGGTTTTGTGCTGGTCATTGACTGTAATAAAATTTCTATTCTAACCCTTCAAGGTCAAAGGGCCATGAAATGCCGAAAGAATAGGATAAAATGAAACAGCCAGAAATTCAAATATAATCAAGAACAATACAGAGACCATTAGTTATGCCAAGCTAGTTAGCGCCTGTAATGGAGTAGGCACTAAACTTGTATTGGGTAGACAGAATTTGGGACTCCTACCTAGATGCAGAAAAGAAGCCAGGCAAAGCCACCTGTCCAGAAGATGGAAACCTGCAGGACAAGGGACTCCAACTCCCATAAAGTCTAATGTTGTACGAAGGTTCCTAGGTGATCACTAGAATTAAAGTGATGGAGCTTTTTTACAGAATACAGAACCTTTATTGGCATTTACAGTAACAAAACAAACAGATAAAACAGCTAGATATGGATCTAAAAAAGGAATGAATACACAGTTCCTCAGTAAATTTTATAATAAACAATTAAATGAGGGTTCCCCTCAATGGAGCTTTTTAACAGAGGGTTCACTTTTGATTTTCACATAATTCCCTAGGCCATGTTTCATGCATATTGGTAAAAAAAACACCACACAAATTCAAAGGAGCTGGTACATGTCAGTGGTCTTCGGTTCATAGGTTAGGACACTCTGGTGGATTATAATCCCCTGTAGAGCTGCCATATGGCTGTTGCTGGTTTTTGAAGGATCTGCTGCTAGTGTGCATGCGTAGCGAACATGAGGTGCTGTATCTCTTGGTCTTGACACTGGTCAAGTCCATAACTCTGTCTCCTCCCATTACAGGTGTAACTGTGATGTCATACAACTTCCTGTCACATGCTGGTCAGTAGGTCTCATGTAGGGTTGCCAACCTCCAGGTACTGCTGGAGAAAAAAGGCACTTGGTACTGAGGGGAATTGGAGAAAAAATAAGTACCAAAAACAACTTGTAGAATGCAATCACAATTTTAGTGCAATGGAAACAACATGCAAAAGTGAAACAAAACAACAGACATCACTATATGTACAAGGAGAAAGAAATATATACGTAGCTCCCAAGGAGTCTTCAATAACGCCTTCTTAAACGTGATTAAGAGTCCAAAACGACTTCATACGTAGACATTCATGGAGAAGACGGTAGAATTGATCAAAAACGGATTGAAACGCAGTCCGGATTAACTTAACGTTTTCACCGCCGCGTTGGCGGCTTCATCAGCACACCGTTCAATTATCGAGAGACCAAGCTCCTTAATGCAAAATTCTCAAGATCTCAACAATATTCAAGACAGTTCCAGGCGCTTGAAAAGCTGCTCTCAAAGTCGGTTTCACTTTTG
Organism: Euleptes europaea; assembly: GCF_029931775.1. Lineage (NCBI taxonomy): Eukaryota > Metazoa > Chordata > Lepidosauria > Squamata > Sphaerodactylidae > Euleptes > Euleptes europaea. The sequence goes on along the minus strand of NC_079318.1, from coordinate 49,678,390 downwards.
CATGTTGTTTCCATTGCACTAAAATTGTGATTGCATTCTACGAGTTGTTTTTGGTACTTATTTTTTCTCCAACCTCCAGGTACTAGCTGGACATCTCCCACTATTACAACTGATCTCCAGCCGATAGAGATCAGTTCACCTGGAGAAAATGGCCACTTTGGAAGGTGGACTCTATGGCATTATACTCCATTGAAGTCCCTCCCCTTCCCAAACCCCGCCCTCCTCAGGCCCCACCCCCAAATCTCCAGGTGTTTTCCAAGACAGAGCTGGCAACCCTAGTCTCATGCTAGTAGTTAAAAGTCAACCCCACTTATGGGAAAGCTGAAGACCACTAATGTAGCACATGAATCCTGGCACTTTTGCCACTGCCTGCTTCACTAATTTAATCATCCATGCTCATGAAATACTGATTCATGGAACTGTACTGAAGTAGACTATAGTCTTGCCCCCCTCTCAAAGTAACTTTCGTCATCTGCAGATGCATAGCTGGTGGAAAATTTGTACTTAGAAAATTGATATGCCACCCCTCTGACCTGCTCAAGATAGCTCACAAAGTAAAATAACAGTATTAATTTAATTTATCTATTTGGAAAATTTCTATACTGTCTCTCCAGGGAACACGTCTGAGGCTGCTTGCAAAATAAAACATAATAAAACGTAAAACGTAATTAAAAGTAGTTAATTAAACCCAGGCATTAAAACCAGCCAGAACATAATGCAACGAAAAACACAGAACAGATTAAACTCACTCAAATATTTCTCAAACCCAAATCATATTAATGAAAAGCCTGTGTAAACAGAAATATGTTGGTCTTGTGCCTAAAAGAGAGTAGTGTAGCCTCTAGCCAAGCTTCAAGTCTCAATAAAATAATAAAATAACGAAAACAGCATAAAATCAATAGCAAAGAACTATAAATCAAGCCATAAAATCCAGTCTGGGTATAAAAAAGAGCATAAACCCAGCCAAGGCATAAAACAGTTTAAAACAACATGATCTTCATAAAAACAGTCCCCAGGCTAGAAGAAGACCATAAAAACAATTTAAAAAGAGGAAACTCTAGTTAAAAGTCTGGGTAGAAAGAAATGTTTTGACCTGCCACCTACCGAAGAATAAGGTAGATGTCAGATTCTCCTCAAGGGGGGGAGGACATTCCAAAGGCAAGGTGTGTGTGTAAAGTGCCGTGAAGTTGCAGCCGGCTTATAGCGACCCTTGGTGGGGTTTGCAACACAAGTGACTAAGCAGAGGTGGTTTGCCATTGCCTTCTTCTGTAGAGTCTTCCTTGGAGGTCTCCCTTCCAAGTACCAACCCTGCTTAGCTTCCGTGATCTGATGACATCGGGTTATACGTTGCTGCCTTCCCTCCCAAAAGCAAGGTGCCACCTCTGAAAAGTTAGGATGGTCTGCCCCAGGAAGCGGATGGATTCTGATGGATTCCCAACCTCTTAGGGATTTTCGGGTAAGCAAAATTGGTGCTCCTGTCACAGCAGCCCTACTTGATTGTAGGAATGGGGACCGAGCCTATGGACATGATCAGAGTGCCCTCTTCCGTCCTGCAGAGCCCAGAATGCCCTTTGGTTTACCAAGGAACTTGGGTTAATGAAGCTGTTGGGCAGATGGAGGACAAGTGAAGGAAAACTCAAAGTGAATGTGACTTACCAGGACTGAAAGTGCATTATTGTGCCTACTCCGTGGGGGTGATTGCAGCAGAGAGAGCTCACTTTTCCATCACCATTGCCTCCATACAATGCCATCAACTGAGCTTTTCCAGATTATGATAGAACTCTAATCTCATTCCTGAGGATGAAAACACACAGGCCCACAAACTCTTTTGCTTCGCATTTTGGATGATAAAATCACTTACATCTACCACAGCTTAGATTCCACAGTTGGCTCAATTCAATCTCAGGATGCCCTCAGGGTGCAGACTAGTCCTATTTATATGGATGACCTTCAGTTGGTGAGGACTAACGAAGCAGATAAACTGCTTAGAACTGTGCAGCTCACCTCCTCTTCACTCAGTCCTTGTCCTTGGCTGTTTGTGCCAAGCCAGGTGGTCTTGGTTGAGTACGTTCAGGAGGTAATAAGCTCCTTTCTGTGGCAGGTTGCAGTTCCGACAGCCTTGAAAGAGGCTGTTGTGAGATCCCTCCCTGGATCTCAATGGTTCTCAGTGTTTCATTGCCATTGATCCATAAACAACTACTGCTGGTGGCCAACATTCCTTTTTTTGGGCAAGGTGCTTCAGTGGCTATGCAACTTCAGGGGATCTTGAAGGAGACAGGTTATGCAGAGCCATTTTGATCTGGATTCTGGCCTGGTTTGTGGGCAGAAATGGCATCCTTGCTGATTCTTCTGGACCTCTCAGTAGTTTTCAGTACCAATGTCTGCAGTATCCTTCTGAAAAGATTGGCTGGGTTTGGAGTAGGGGACACCATGCTCTGATGGTTCTGTTTTTGTTTGACTGGCCACTTCCAGAATGTGGTGCTGGGGAACTGCTGCTCAGCCCAATGAGGTCCCACAGGTATCCATCTTGTCCTTAGTGTTGTTTAACATCTACGTGAAACTTCTGGGAGAGATTGTCCAGGATCATCTAGGTTTCAGAAGGTTCTAGCTGCTTGCCAGCCCTTAACTATATAGACTGTTCAACTTATCTAGCTGTAAATGTACATTGTTTTAAACAGAAAGATAAAACTAATTAAGGAATTGGAATAGAAACAATGGTTGTCAGCATCTTGACTCAAGTCACTCTGATGTTTAGTGATTCTGACTTGCAAAACAGAGAGAAATCAGGAATTGCCCCTTAACAGTGGATACAGTCCACCATGTGAAATAAACTGCCTTAGGATATGGCCAGGTCTGCAGGGCATACCTTTAATGTTGTCACGTATTGACAGGCTTACACCCAACCTTTATTTTTCATATCTGGTTTTTGTCCTTATGAAATGTAGATGCCTTGTGTTTTGTTAGACTCCTCATTCATATCACTGTGATCATGATGTGTGCGCACACCTGCATATGTGTATAAGAGAAGCACAGCCAAAACAAGTTATAGGTAATAGAGGAGACAATATGAAATGAGTAAGATGGAGAGGCAAAGAGGCAATATACAGTGTGGACTGTATAACCAATGGAATATTCAAAGTATGACCCTAAATGGCTACCTTAGAACAGAGACTCTGCACACTGGTGTGTGTGTGTGTGTGTGTGTGTGTGTGTGTGTGTGTGTAAAGTGCTGTCAAGTCACAGCTGACTTATGGCAACCCACTAGGGTTTTCAAGGCAAGAGACTGAGGTGATTTGCCATTGCCTTCCTCTGCGTAATGGCCTTGGTATTCCTTGGAGGTCTCCCATCCAAATACTAACCAAGGTCGACCCAGTTTAGCTTTTCAGATCTGATGAGACCAGGCTAGCCTGGGCCATCCAGGTCAGGCCCTGCACACTGGTAGGCATCACATATTTAGAAAGAGAAAGATACTGACACCTGAAATAATATAGATTCTCTATGAAAAAGTTTTTTAGCAACATGTATCTGCATAAATCTATGTTCAGATGGACAGGTAATGTCACCATATCACAAGGACACTCTGAAGCAAAATATCTACTGAGTTTTAAAAAATTGCTGAGTACATTGATTTAAATTGTATATATTGTCTGATATATAATTTTAAATTCTCTTTCCAGAGCTTTATTAATTGCTGTACTTAATTATTGTCAGACATAGTTTGTCTTGACCAGATATTAAAAGTCCTTTTTGTTTTGTTTTAAATAGATCCACAAAGTGCCCAAAAGCTCAGAGAAGAGTAAAACATCAATCGAATTAAGACCTTGCTTTACTAATAAGAAAAAATAAAGATCTACTGTGCAGCTATCTAATTAGATTCATAAAATGTACCAAACATTCTTAAATGTTCTAATATTTTAAACATGTCAGTGAATCAGGTCAGAGACTGGAACAAAACGTTCTGTAAGCAATGCCCTTATTCAGAGTCAGTTTGAAGACAAGCAGACAAATTCTATACCTCATATACAGCCTGATCTTTTCCTCAGGAGTTTTGCTCATTCAGGCTTTGAATAAACGTTTACCTCAACATACTGTATTTTTGCTTCAAATGTTGATGGATAACTTTTCCCTAATGGTGAAAGATTCATCCCTATGATTATATTTTAGAGAATGACTTATTATTGTGAGCAGGCAGTGTGAGCCAAGGAAGTATGTGTCATACTTCCAGATTTCATTTTTGTAGCAAGCAACAATGTCCGCTTCAGCTCCTTGTTTTAACAAGGGTCACTGGGAAAGGGGTGGTCTGAGTTAGGTAATATTTGCAGAATACACTTTTAACAGGCCACTTTGGGGATGTCATTAGGGATACAGTACTCAGGGATGGTGGGTGGAAATATCTGATGGCAGTAGCCCCATTTTTCCAAGGATTTGGCAGTACTATGAGATACTACTTTGGAAGTGATTTGATCTTTGTATCTTTTACAGTAATCTAAGCAATAGCCAAATAAGGAAAAAAAATGACATAGCTCAAAATAGCTGGGAAAGAAAACTGTAAATATCATATGTAATTTATTGTTGGCAAATCCTTTAAATTTAGACAACTAAGTAAAGAAACACCCTTACAGGTTTAGCATAGCTTGATAATTGAGGAGTACTAAGAGATACTTATGGGCAATTGACTCTAACCTGCATTGGAATGCACTCATCTAAAATGACTCTAACTTTAAACGAATGGCATGTGAACTGAAAATCACTTTATAAGAGCTGTCCTAAATTCATTTTGGAAAGGCAAAATATAAAACATGCATCTTGCCTTGGGAATTTATATATTACATCTTGCTTTTTGAAGTGAGTCCTGTGTACATGAAACCTAATGATTTGCCCATCTTGAAATACCGTAAATCAAGATCTTCGATGGTTTAATTTCTGTGTACAAAAATTAAACTGGGATGGTCTAAAATTTTGTAGTATAATAACTTTTTAGTTTAAACCTGTACTATAAATTTACTTATCGTGAGTTGCTCAAGCAAACCGGAGGCAAAAACTATGAAAATTGGCAGATGAATTCTGGATTGGATCCTTGGTGTCCATAGAATATTTCTTATTTGAAGATAAAACAAGTTATACACTTCAAATTATTTATTTATTTTACTTCATTTCTGCCCTGCAAGGGCACACAAGGAAACTTGCATTATTTTTCTCCCCTCCATTTTATCTTCCCAACACCCCTGTGAGATAGGTTAGGCTGAGAGTACGTAACTGGTGCAAGGTAATCTGGCAAACTTCCATGGCAGAGTGGGGATTTGAACTGGGGTCTCACAGATTCTAGTTCGGCACTCTAACCACTCACTATACTGCACTGGCTCCCGAAATGATATACCTGAAATTATTTCTTAAAATATATAAATAATACTGTGCTGAAATTTTACTGCAATCATTTTCTGCTAGCATTACTCTGCCAACTGACACAGGTTTAAATCAGAATCAATCCTGAACCAAACCTAAAACAATATTGTTTAAACGGATTAAGGGAAGTTACAAAGGTTTGAAAATCTGATTAACAAATGTGTAATGAGCACTATGAAGAAAAATGGGAAATCGCAAATGAGCACCTTTGCTTAATTGCAAACAGAGAACAATAACAAGAGCAAATACTATCCGACTTATGCCTCCAGTTTTAACATACAAGGAATATAAAACAATAATTAATGAGTAGTTTATCTGCTGACTATTGTATCCTGGAGACTTCTACAAGTTAAGAGAGTAAACGAAACAAGAACAAGAGACCTAACAAAATCCTAATACTGTACTTATAAAAAAAGAAACCACATAGTTGTTCATAAATAGACTATTGACTTTCACAGGGTTAAGAAGCTCATGTAGTGATTAGGCTTGGAAGCCATAATTGTTCTTGCCACGCAAACTGTGCTGTAGTCAATATCTTTTTATCATATACATTTTTAATCACATATTAATAAACAAGGAGGTGTGTTTTATTGATAGTTGGATTAGATTATTGACTAACTCAACAAATCTGTACACTGATTCAGAAAATATAAACAAGGTCAACATGTAAAGATAGGGTAAAGTAGATCAAAAATGGAAAAGGCGCTTTTCCTTAGGCCTTTGTGTGATTTTTTTTTCTATTCTGCAGTTCAATATAGTAAACAGTTTCAACATCTTTGATAAAAAAAATCCAGCAACTATATATGGATGTGGTAGAAGTAAAGCATAAGAATAAACTTATGAAACAGCTTAGGTAGACATCACCTTCAAAAGGAGGCTCCCTTGTCCTATATAAAACCTTTCTACAGATCTGCAGAATATTTTTGTACAATAATTAAAGAACGCTCCTCTCTGTCTTAGGCAAACTCATATGCATACATATGCATACATATGCACTTTAGCAATTCATGTCAATATACATGACATTAGATCACCTATTAAGAAGTAGCAAGAAAGAAAGGTTGTATGAAAAAGTGGCGGCTGGGATTCAAAGGACTGAACGTAGTGTTCTGTGTTTGCACACTGGGGCCTTTCTGCCCTTTCTGTGTATATACTTGGGCTTCCGTTGCAGTCATTGCAGAAAAGGAAGACACATCTTGCAGGAAAATTGATAACCCCTCTCCTGCTCTCAGAACTGCTTTCCGTACATGCACATTGTTGTATAGATCCTTGCCACTATGTTTGGATAGGAAGCAGTGTCCCCATTGAGAAGAAAAAGGATAAAACAGATAGATAGACAGGCAGATAGAGATAGAAAATGGAAAACCCTAGAGTTTTCTGGCTCTTGGTCTGATATTGAAATGTGAAATTCAGCAGGACTTGGAAAAGATATTAAGAAAGGGAGAGAAACAAAGTCCAATTATATGTTTCTGTTGAGCCTCTTTCTAGGACTCTTGACCACTGGAAGATTCTGATCCTTAATTGAATCCATACACACAAATGGACAACCTATATGCCATTCCTAGGCAAGGTGATTTGCCAAAGATGGCTCATTTAACCCCAAATCTCCAGAAGCAATATTAATAGCATCAATGAAATACCACATGTTGGTGAACTGATTTAGAAGGGATGACAGAAGCCAAGATATTTTTATTCAGTAGAACTCAGTCATGTACCACAGAGTGAGGCCTTGACAAGGCATCCAGAGTGGCTCACATTCATTCTTGTTGTAGCATAGACCTGCTGAATGATATCCTCTCAAGGTACCGCTGTACATTTTTGGGGTGCTTATTAAGCAATGCTTATGACTTTAATCCATGCATTTAATTTCATGCAGGATGATTGTCCAATCAGAAACTATTAATATAGTTTCATAAGTAAATTTGACATTTGGAATTACATTATGGTATTTCTTGCATGATTATTCCCATAACTGTGACTGAATTAGGCAGCCCCATCCTAAGGCCTCAATGGAAGCTGTGTGCTGATGCTGTTCTCCAGCCATAAGTCACAAACACCCATTAGCAACTCTCTGACTGCTTAGTGATCACATCAGCGTGCATAGCAATCCTGCCAGCATTCACCAGTCATGGAGCAGAATACTGCTGATGGCCCCATGAATGGCAGATTCAACTCAGCCAGCCTCTGTGCATCATTGTAGCCACAACCATCATGTGGTCACCACCAAACATGGAGTGACAAAGGTCAGGGGGCGAAGAGTGGCTGCCCCCTTAAGTCTCAGGGAGGCTGGTGGCAGCAGCAGGAGCAATGAAGTTAATGTATTTCAGTGAGTTCCACAGAAATATGTTTAAGTCCCCATAAGCAGCCAAGTTCCCCTTTGCCAGGCAGACACACATGGGAGGAAACATGGCCAACCCAGTCACAGTGTTCTCATGCTCCTATAGCTCACTTGGCACAGGAATCCATGATGGAGCACCCAAGACTCCTTCTGTCAAGAGTTCAGAGCCTGACCAGGATTAGATGTGGAAGTACCAGTCTTTTGCTTATCAAAGGAAATGCAGACACTGGAGCCACAAGGTAATACATAGCTGAACCTTAACCAAAGGCAATCATGACCTCCCCCCATAGCTCACTGGGGAAAGGCACCCATGTGGCAAATATGAGTCATCGATTCCCAGTAAGGAAGATGATGACTGGATGGCAACCTCAGCTTTTGCCCAGCAACAGGCTAAGCAATAGCAAGGAGGTAGAAGTCAGACTAGAACTCATGTCCCCTGCACTCAGAAGCAGTCCTCTTGTTAAGGGAATTAGATGGGGTTTCCTGGTTTTAGTCGGGGTATTTAGCTACGGAGACACTTACAGCACTACAAGAGGTTTTCAAGCCAAATCTTTTTCCAATGTATACAAGAGATGAGCAAATCAGTGAAAAAAGCTTTCAATAAAGAAACGTTTGTATCAAAAGAAAGTAGTTTTATTGAAGGGGTTTAAAAAGGGTACAAGCGCACACAAAACACAATATAAGAGCACACGCACACACAAGATCTATAGGTAAAGGGATAGAGGGAAGCTGTATATCTACCTGTCTGAGGAGAAGGACAACGTCTAGGGGAGCAACTACTTGGAGCGATCAACAACCAGTGTCTCTTGCTAGGAAGGAGCTGCACAGCACAACGTTTGAATCCTCTTCACACAATGCATAGTTAAATTGTGGAACTCCCCGCCCCAGGATGTGGTAATGGCTGCCAACTTGGAAGGCTTTAAGAGGGGAGTGGACATGTTCATGGAGGAGAGGGCTATTCATGGCTACTAGTGAAAACGGTTACTAGTCATGATGCATACCTATTCTCTCCAGGATCTGATGAGCATGCCTCTTATATTAGGTGCTGTGGAATACAGGCAGGATAATGCTGCTGCATTTGTCTTGATTGTGGGCTTCCTATTGTGTGAGGTTTGCACCTGGCATTGACCTGGGGGGGAATCACAAAGGAGGCCTGATCTTGCCCTCTCAGCCTGTTTGGAGCTATCCCAATATGGGTGCCAAGCAACTTCCATTTTGTCCCTGGCAGAACAGCAGTGCCTGCTCTTGTGCTTCACTCTGTTCCTGCACCCTTCTCCAGTTGGTGCCAGGCTAGGGCCAGGGTAGATAGGTGGCCCAGTACTCTAACCATTCGCTTTAGTGCAAAGGAGTGACAGAGCAGAGTGCTAGCTACCCCCAGCAGCCCTGCCATCCACAACAGCTCTATGGAACAGGGCAGAGAAGAGCAGAGGCAGGCATGACACAGTGGAGTTCCATTCCCGTGTGGGAAGAGCCCTGAGGCTTTCCAGCTGGACTCCTGAGCACACTTGATGTTTTACCCTGGCAACCATCATCACTGGGGATGGGCCACTCAAGGTGATTGGCTGCCACACATGCCCATCATTGGCCAACAAGCCCTCATGTGCCATCTGCGTCCTGCACTCAGTGGGCTTGTTACCACTCTCCTCTTCATTTGCCTCAGTTACTTTTATGCTCCATCCATCCATCCATCCCTGCCTGCCCTCCCCTTATGAGTTATACCAACATAGGGCTTAACTGCCTCCTAAACACATGGACTTGGTTAACATTTATGGTTCAACATGTTAATATAATTTTAATTTATTTCTAAACGCTTTAGGACCAAGATGCTTTCTATATTTTTTAAAAATATGTTTTATATACCGTACTAATGGCCTCCAAGTCTTGATTCTTGAAGTCTGTAATCCAATAAAAATGAAATTAGATTTTGAACAACAAAGCACATATATGCATTTATTTCAGTCTACGTCATATACTAGTAATTGCCACCCACTCCACAATTCTAGTAAATACCAGAAACAAATTTTGGACGTAATAGGATTATACACATTTAATTTTAAGCAAAATTTTGATCCTGCTGAAACTGAAGGAAATGTAGCCAAACTTTTTCAACACTATCTTCTTAGGTTGCTCTTACCTAGACTTCCATTGTCATAGTTAAATGGTAGAGTTTTTCTATATTATCTTGCTGGTAAAGCTATATAATGTGTGGGCCATTAGTCAAGGGGAACACTTAAGATCTTTATATACCAAGGTAAGAAAAGGCTTAGTGTAATGACAAAGAAAGAACTACCAGTGTAGAAAGTTATTAAACATCACCAGTAGCCCAAGGGCACTGTAGTCTTGAATGGGGATCTTTAAAAAGGCATATGTGTAAAAGAGAAATGTGTACTCCATTAATACCATGAAATACAATAAGATGGGAACTCAAACATAAATGAAGAGCTGGATTACACTGCACATTGCCACAATAAATATCCTTCTGACAGAAAACAAAAGGTGAAGCAGAAAGATATCCATGCCAAATGCAAGAGAGAAACCCACATATTGGCTAAACTGTTCATCCTTGTTAGACTGTGATCCTTATAATGCTGCCAAGTGCACTGAGGTACTGTGTTACAATTGCCAGTGATATAAGCTAAAGCTACCTGGAGGCACCATTAACTGGTGCATTTCTCCTTGCCAGAAGTTGTCAAAGTTTTTATTTGTTCTGGCCAAGACATGTCATTTTACTGCTTCATCACTTTCATTGGGCTATACATCTGCTCCCCCAATATGCATGTTTGCACACACCCCTTGCTCTTCCATCAAAATCTAATGAATAAATAAAAAAAGGGAAGAAATCGGTCTTGTGGAAATAGATGGCAAAAGTGTAGTTTATAAAGGAGCTGTACAGATTTTCATTTGGCAATTTCTGAAAAGTAATCCTGGAAGTACAATTGCAAGCCATACTCAAGAGGAGAAAGAATGGGAGTATCTCAGAGAACTGACATTGTGGCACAGGGATTTTTTTTCATTATCTAAAAATCAAAAAGGAATGTTACAGGAAGTTGAATATGCTTTTCACACTAACAGCGCAATCCCAAGGAAGGGAAGGTGTGGCACGGCAGGGGATGGTGCAGGCACAGCGCAGCCATGCCATCTCCTAAGTGGAGGTGGCCAGCAAGCCAAACAGGAAAATTCCCCATGAAACTGCTGTATGCAGTTCCACGGTCTGCGCCACCATTTTTGCTGGCGTAAGTTCACACTGACAAAAAGGGGTGTTCCCAAGGCAAAAGGGCTCAGGGAGCTGACTGATGTCAGCCCCGCCCCTAAGAACGCCCCGTTTGGTGCCAGCATGAGCCCCTGCACCGGAGGTGCGCTGCCACCATGGCTGCACCAGTGCCCATGTGTGGCACTGCCACACCGCTCCCTGGTGCCAGGATAAATGGCCCGGCACCGGCATAAGTGCCCATTTCGATGGTGCAAGTGGCACTTACGCCGGTGCCTAGATCATGCTGTCTCCTAAGCCCATCCCCTCCTTAGTATTGCACTATAAGTCATGGACTTAAGAAAGTGTTAGACTGGCACACAGCTTGAACTGCCAGTACTTGAACTGAAACTGCCAGTAACCTTTTAATGAATGCTGATAGAGGTATCACTTTACCCCTGTATCCCTACAGTGCAAGGCCTCTTTGATTGGCATTGGCAATAGAGAGTGTGACTGCATTTCATTTAGCAGGGACCACACAAATTACAAATTTAAAATATTCAAAGCTTTGAAAATATTCAAAGCAAATTTAAAATATTCTGAAAAACAGAAATAAAACGAGTGCAGCAAAATCTGATTGAACAGTTTCCCCCTCACCAAAGATTTCTGGAATAAGACTGCCTTACATTCCTTACTCAAGGTAGTGAGTAAAGGCACAGTTCTCATCCACTCTAGCAGACCATTTCAGAGAACTGGGCACTCCACAGAAATGACCTGTAATCTTGCTGTAACTACCGTATATGCATGGTCACAAGAATGTAAATGGTGCAGAGGAGTATACAGGCAAATCCCATTTGGTAAGGGAGAGGGCCCTAGGCCATGAGGGGCTTTAAAGGGAATAACCAGAACTCTGAATTGGGCCCAAAGGCCCCACACAGTTGATGTACTACTGGAGAGCATCTGAACCCAGAAAGTAAACTTGCTGCCACATTTTATACCCAATGGAGCTTCTAACACATCTTCAGAGGCAGTCCCCACATGCAGCTATAACAAAATAAGAGTGTGGGGAAAATAAGTAGCATGTGGAAGGGCTCTATGTATTAATACTCTATTGTACAAATAATAATAATCCCAAATATAGAAAACTAGCATTCCTGACATACTACTTTTCTATATTCAAGATCTTTTTACAGGCTAGGGACATTCAAGCATGTATGCACCTATCTACTGTCAGAACTGTTACAGACTAGGAATCACTGCACAATCTGCCATCTCTGGGTTTGAACTCATTCTCAGTAATGGTAAATCTTATTCAAGAACTTCCATAATCATGATGTATTTAATGCCATGCTTGGCACAATAAGAAGAAGAAGGAAGAAAAAGAAGAAGAAGAGTTGGTTTTTATATGCAGACTTTATCTACATTTTAAGGAGAATCAAACCAGTTTACAATCTCATTCCCTTCCTCTCCCCATAACAGACACCTTGTGAGGTTGGTGGAGCTGAGAGAATTCAGAAAACTGTGACTGGCCCATGGTCACCCAGCTGGCTTCATGTGTAGGAGTGGGGAAACCAATCCGGTTCACCAGATTAGAGCCCTCCGCTCATGTGGACGAGTGGGGAATCTAACCCGGTTCTTCAGATTAGAGTCCATCGCTCTTAACCACTACACCATGCTGGCATACAGCTACTACAAATAATTGTGTCTCCTCTACTCTTATGGAGTACCACATCATTGGCATTTGCTTATTCAGATTTCTGATTGCCCCAATATTAGGAAGTCCTCCAGATGTTTCAAGAATTCATGGTCAGAATGGAGGGGTGCCAGCCTCCAGGTGGGAGCTGGGGATCCCCTGGAATTACAGCTCATCTCCAGACTACAGAGATCAGTTCCCCTTGAGGAAATGGATGCTTTGGAGGTTGGACTATATGGCATTGTACCTCACTGAGGTGTCTGTACCTCACTGAGGTGTCTGTTCTCCCGTGGCTTCATCCCCAAATCTCCAGAAGTTTCCCAACCTGGATCTGGCATCTCTACCCCCCATCCCCCACCGGTGGCCAGGGGGAACCTGGCAGCCCTATCAGAAAGAGACCATAAAGGCAAAACATTTGGAAAATACTGCTAGGAAGTCTTAGGGTATAGCTTCTGAAGATAGCTACATTATTCACAAAACATGTCAAAGATGGTCACATTTCATGAGTTCAGCAAACAACAAACAAAAGAAAAACTGGAGAATACTGGTTCCATGTTAGTTTAAAACTGTAGCTGTTTCATGGGTTACATCAATTGAAGACAAATCACGGCTTTGATATCACTTCAGCAAGAAAATGAGATTAATTTGTCTCATTCTTATTACTCTTCCTAAAGCCATTAGATTTGTTAATAAACTAAGATTATAGTACAGATTGAGTATCCCACATCTGGACAGCTTGGGATCAGAAGTGGTCCGTATTTTGGATCTGTCCATATTTTGGATCTGAAGTTCGACTGCTGCAGAGAGGGAAGCTAAACTGAAGTCTGGGCTCGCTGCGAGTGAGCTTAGAGTTCAGTTTAGCTTCCCTCCCCCATCGCAGTCAAAGTTTGATCTGAGTCGCAGCCACGCCAACCGGCCTCGCCAGACTTCGGAAAGGCCAGGCGGTGTGGCTGTGAGTCAGATCAGCACCGCCTGAACTCTTAGAAGTCAGGAGAGGTCAGGCTGTGTGGATCTGCCTGCATGCCGGCTCAAAGTGTCTGGTTTTCGGGTCAGTCCGGATATGGGATGCCCGGATAAGGGATTCTCAACCTATGCTGCATTTACAAAATCTAAAGGAGTAGCCTTGTTTGCCTATAGCATCAAAACACTGCTAGGATACTGCTAAATATTAGTGGCTATGAAGACTTCAAAGCAATTTGGGGATTTGGTGCTATCGTTATTTTAAAAGAAACAATGCTCATATGTAGTAACAGCTGTTCTTTCTAGATCCTGATATAACTTGTTTACTGTGGCACAAACTCATTTCCAATATTTTTTTACACTGAAATATAGTCAGTGTATAACTGCACAACAATACCTTTTCTTAAAATATTAATTGATGCCTATTATCGGGAAGAGGTGTAAATTCACATTCATATTCAACTAACAAAGCTGGTACATTTTAACTACACTCATAGACCTCAAAACATTTTGCTGCTATGAAAAGTTGAATGCTTAACAAGGGCTCTATCCCTTCTGAAATACTTTTATTCTCATACCTAGAAAGTGCTTAATGTCACATCTGTCCTGGCACTGTCACCTGTTTTAAAGCTAACAAATGCATGACATATAATACAAGATTTATAAATTTAAAAACCCACCCCTTTTAAGTAATATTCTTTAAATCTTACTTTCTGACAGTCCTACTATTTGCTCAGTAACTGTAATAGGCGTCTTTTTCAGAAAATACTGAATAAAAACTGACAAGCTATCAGGGGAATCTGAATGCATAATTGATAGGGGCATAAATTAATATGATTAGGCCTTTATTGGGTGCCATCGCTGCCAAACCTACAAAAGGGGCATGGAATAAAACATGGCTATGTTCTCAGTGCTGATAGGCATCAATATGTAATGCATATTATCTCTAGCCTTCTCATGTAGCCTGCTTATGACAGCACTCAACCTAATTGAAATTTTTATCTTTCTGTTGCATACAGACAGTTCTGACTAGCAGCTCGCAGGGAAACAGAAAGAGAGAGGAATCCAGATGACCCAAATGAAGGTTTCTCTGTGGAGGTATGTATCCTTCTTACAGATCACGTCAAAACAATGCTTTTTAGTTTTGTGGTTTATATATATATATATATTTAAAAACTACACAAAGCTGCATTTGACAATACTTGATTGGCCTTATCCTATTAAAAGTGAGCCCAACAGTGTTTTCCTTGAGAAAGAAAACCCCCCAAAAGATTTCTACATAAAGTCATATATTCTACATTCCTTATAACCAGACTTCTAACCTGGCATCTTGACTTCTATTGTATCATATTGTTTCTGGGAATGCTCAGGGATAAAAATGCAACCATTATTTTTTAACATTGACTATTTAAAAAAGGGGGGGTCACATCTCTTTCTTTCCTTCACTGTTACTAGTAATTATCTACTAATGAAAAGACTGAGGCTTTAGACACATGAGTATTTCTTTTTTAAAATTCATAAACAATTTTAATAGGACAATGAATATTATAAAGTACTTTGTTTAATTCTAACCAACAAATAAAGTAGTCCATATTCTAGAAAATTTATAGTGTAGAACAGGGTCATTTATTGGTTATTTATGCCTAGGGTTGCCAACCTGCAGGTAGTAACTGGAGATATTCCACTATTATGACAAATCTCCAGCCAATGGAGAAGAAGAAGAAGAGTTGGCTTTGACATACCAACTTTCTCTACCACTTAAGGCAGAATCAAACCGGCTTACAATCACCTTCCCTTCCCCTCCCCACAACAGACACCCTGTGAAGTAGGTGGGTCTGAGAGAATGTGACTTGCCCAAGGTCACCCAACTGACTTTGTGTGTAGGAGTGGGGAAACAAATCCAGTTCACCAGATTAGCGTCCGCTGCTCATGTGGAGGAGTGGGGAATCAAACCTTCTTCTCCAGATCAGAGTCCACCGCTCCAAACCACCGCTCTTAACCACTACACCATGCTGGTTTACCTGAGAAAATGGCTGCTTTGTCAATTGGACCCTATGGCATTGAAGTCCCTCCCCTTCCTGAACCCTTCCCTCCTCAGGCTCTGCCCCAAAAACCTCCTGCCAGTGGCGAAGAGGGACTTGGCAACCCTATTTATATCAATTTCATTAAACCTGTGGATTTTAATTTAATTGATGGAAAAGATTATGTAAAGATCATAGCTCAAGAGGGCCAATCACACCCCATTCAGAAGTAAGGACATAAGAAGGGCCCTGCTGGATCAGACCAGTGCTCTGTCGAGTCCAGCATCCTGCCTCACACAGTGGCCAACCAATTCCTCTGGAGGTCCAACAACAGAGATATACTCAGGAAGAGGGTGTGTGTGGGGTATACCGATAACCGTGGGGAGGGATTGGTAAAATTTGCCCCCTTCTCCACCAAAGGAAATGTCGTTATGCTAGCAGCAGAACAGCACATTTTGAATCCACCCTGTGGCTTTTTGCAATTCCTAAATATTCAGGTACAAATTGGTCGCACAAAACTGCAGATAAGTTTTAGGGCATGATTCCAAGCTTGTAAGATAAGAAATAATGATTCTTCCTGATTTTTTATCTTGTTTGGTTTGATGGTGGTATTGTTTTCATGTTTAATTCAGGTGTGCATATATTTATATCAATCAGCTTTGGGGACCTCTAGGACTATAAAATTAACAACAACAACAATTTATAGTAATATAATCTATCTTTTATACGTGTGTATGTAGGCTCACACAAGTGGGCAATGATATGAGAAAAAGAATTGGTCTTATGCATCTAAAATTAAATTCCAGCTATATCCTGCTGTTACATGGAAGATAAATTGTTTATTACTTCACATACAGTTCCTAAGTGCTAACATTTATTTTCAGAGTGTGGATAGATATTTTTGTAAAGAAACAAAATCTCAGAAACCTCAAAATGCTTATCTCCTAGAATAAGACACTTTTACACATTCACTATTGAAATAGACAATACTAATATTGCTTACAAATGACTTTCTTTCTGCTAATTTACCTTTTTTCAACTTTCTAAGATCTGATCCCATAATCATAAACTGTAGGTCATCTATAAACATAAAAAGACCATCTGTATTTTTAAATGTGCTCAATGACATGTTGAGCATCTTACAGAGTAGAAGGATCTGCACCTGTAATTTTTCAGCAATTTGTGTATTTCATAACCTATAGAACATTCTCATTTGCATTTTACACCTGCCTTTGGCAGTTATAAATGTAACATATAGACTAAAGCTCACGTTTTATTTCTATGGCATCACAACCAGAAAGGACAGGACATTTTATAGTATATTAAACACAGTGATTGGTGTTATTTTGGAGAAGGACAATGAAAAGTAATGGCTCATAAGTACTTTCATTGGAACCCCATGAAGAACTTTCAGGTCTCTTTCAGCTCTGGTTATTTTTATAAAATGCTTTGAATTAAATGAAAAACCCCTGTCAACCATTTTTTGAACTCAAATTGCCTGAGGGACTAATCCCAGGTGGGATTCCCAGTTAAAGCTATGGTGACCTGCAATGGTATAATGCCCTACAAATAGTATGTGTGTGTGTGTATACACATATACAGCCACAATAGGACTGATATTGTAGCACCTGGGCCTGGACTGGATATCCTTTGTTAAATACCTAAAGCTCCCTTTCCTTTCCACTGCCAATTCTAAGGGGCATTTTGCTCAAAAGGAAAAGGTTTTCTGATAAGGTAACTGTGGTCCACATTGCTACTGAATGAGCAAGAGAAAAAACAGTGAATAACTATCATTATTATTCACTGTTTTTTCTCTCATTCACTAGTAATGTGGCCCATAGTTACCCAACAGTCCTTCATATCAAGTATTGAATAGATGGGCCAGTTGTCTGCCATTCTGTAGAGTAGATTGTAAAATCTCAAGAGTGTGCTGAGCTATATAAGCATGGAGTCACGCATCCATGTGAGTTGGCTCCCCCATCCCCCATAGATGGGTACCCATGGGTACACAGGTATTTTTGTACCAATGCACACATCATTCAGGCAAAGTCATAATTTCAAACACATGGATCTCCTTCATGAATAGAGCCCATCTGCAACAGTGGCACTATGAATTTGTAATCAGGGATCTATCATATGATAATTTCCATTTTAAAGGTGGTTTAAAAAATCTTCCAGAATGGAGGGTAACATACAAAGTATGAAAAAAAAACAGGAAACGTTCTGTAGACATTGCCTAGTGACCATTTCTACTATTCCCTGTATACTCTGACAAAAGTTTTCCTAATGTACACAGTCTTTCAAAAAATAGACAATGTTCTGAAGTTTGCAGAAAATCTCTTACTCAATACTAATACGTTCTCTCCACAGAGCCTGCTGGGAAATTTAAACATTGTGACAAATCCATAATATCAAACAGAAAGATTTTACATGTTAGTAAGATACTCCACAAGAAGCCATGTTTTGCTAAGACTATTTATCATTTATGGAAAGTTGCTGAGTAAATCCTTTTGACTTTGCACCATCACATTCATCCTTGTTCCAACTAATGTGATTCAAACATAATATTGATATTTCTCCCCAGCTTTTTTTTTTTTTTTGGTGGGGGGGACACGTAAAGCTGGTGTCAAACTGTGTTTGATGCACGTAAGTTTTATATTTGTCTCCTTATAGAAGTATGCAGAAGATGTACTTAGCTATATTGATCTTTCAGGAAATGTGGACAAGGTAGATAATATAAAAGTTGCATTGCCAATGCTGATTGTTGTATAGGTTCTAGAAGTTTGTCCAGTTATTTAACTACGATTGTTGCAATACTTTTGCTGAGATGCTACAAGCGGCCCCCAGACTCCTGTCTCTAGGACAGCACATTGCAGTCAACAGAACTATCAAAAGGACTGCTCCAAAACTAAGAGTTTAGAAGTTCCCTCACAGCACATGCACATTTTGGGGGGACACTATAAGAACATAAGAAAGGTCATGCTGGATCAGACCAAGATCCATCAACTCCAGCAGTCTGTTCACACAGTGGCCAACCAGGTGGCCAACACTATATGGAACATACAAGGAATGACCTTGCCTTCTTCTTCCCTTGTTCAAACAACATTGCAAATACAGAACTTGATTTCTCATCTCATGTTTATGCAGCACTTACAGCGCATTCCTGAGCCTCCAAGGCGAAAGCCCTTAGGAGACCAGGAAGGTGCCGAGCTGTTAGCGGCTCATACACTGACGGGAAGGCACGGATGCTGGTTGAGCCCCGGGACGCCGACAGAGCCTTCCACTAGTGTCCGAATGCCGGCAAAGGCCACGCTGGCATCCCTGGAGGCATTCCCGGGGCGTTACGGCGCCCAGGGAGGCATACCCGGGGTGTTCCGGTGCTGGGCTGGGGGCAGGGCTGCCTTTAGGTGGCCTCCAAAGCCCTTTCAGCCTGGGAACACTCCTTTTTATTTTGGGCGAGAGACACCACCTTTTAGGTGGTATATCTCCCGTGCAACCCTATGAGGGTTGCATGGATTTTTTGCTCTGGGAGATTTTGGCAGGGCCGAAACCTCCTTTGGAGGCAGCGCAGCTGCGTTGCCTCCTAAGCCCAGTGCAGGCATTCTTCTCAGGAATGCACCATTACTGTGTAATCCTATACAAAATCACTCAAGTCTAAGACAGTTAAAATCAATTGGTTAATACTGGAGTAACTCTGAATAGGATTGCAATGCTAATGTAAACTTGAATACATTGAAAAGCATTGTGCTGAAGGCAATCCGAACATCATCTATGATTGGCCTGCAATGGGTTATTTACATTTGCAGGTCATCACAATGATATCACCATTAAGAAATGAATATCCATGTTTGGAGTAGCCTTGGGTAGGATTCTGCTAGGCCCTTCTTTTTCCAAGACAATGGACTATGGGAAGATGCAGCTGATACTACCTGGGAGGGCACAAAGGAACAGTGTGAGCCAGCTCAGTCACTCTAAACTGTGCTGACAGCTTCAGCCTCCTGGTAACACTTCACTTTTTACCTGTCATTCTCATGGGAATTTCCACTGGAACATGGTCATGTAACACCACAGTTCTTCTATGAAGTGGTGTCCCCTCCATGTGCAGTGTTTTAAAGTGGCTGAACTGTCCTAAAGATGTTACTAGTCTCAGTAGTGGTTGAGGCATACCTATTTTTAACACAATCTATAGATAAGGTTTTCTAAATGTCTAAATTAGACTTATTTACAATATACATATCATTTATCATTCCTTTAAAATATAGTAACAACACCCTGGGGTAGAATTAGTATTATATTGGAAACTTATTTTGCCAGACCTATGTTTGTAAAGGTAATGAAAATGCAGGGTAGGGTAGGTGCACTTACTGAGTAATGTTGGTGGGGATTATTAATTCTTCCTATACTTGCCAGTTCTTCACTACAAATGCTTCTCCCACTGACCTGGTTTTCCTTAGCTAGACTTACTTCCAATATCTGATCCTGGCTAGGAAAAAAATTAACACCAGCCAGGGGAGAAATCTGCTGAAGGAAATTGGCCTATGGTGTTACCTGGAAAGCTGGAGGCACAGGTGAACACTCTTTCACAAGTGCACCTCCAAACTGCCAGGTCAAGTGACCTTTGGTTTGTGCTGGAATGGGTGCAAATTTGGATGATACCTCAGGTAGGGATCAGGAATAACAGACAGTGAGGGGGGCAATACTTGAGCTGTAACATTTATGGCACACAGAATCATAGAGTCAGAAGGGACAATACAGGCCATCTAGTCCAACCCCTACCCAATGCAGGATCACCCTAGAGCAGCCCTGACAAGTGTTTGTCCAACTGGTGCTTAAAGACTGCCAGTGAGGGGGAGCTCACCACCTTTCTAGACAGCTGATTCCACTTTTGAACACAACATTCCCCCTCCCCTCAATATCCAACCGGTACCTTTCCACACATAATTTAAACCTATTATTCCAAGTCCTAACCTCTGCTGCCAACAGGAACAGCTCCCTGCCCTTCTCTAAGTGACAACCCTTCAAGTACTTGAAGAGAGCAATCATGTCGCCCCTTAACCTCCTCTTCTACAGACTAAACATTTCCAAGTCCCTCAGCCTTTTCTCATAGGGCTTGGTCTCCAGGCCCCTGATCATCCTCGTCGCTCTCCTCTGCACCTGCTCCATTCTGTCCACATCTGTTTTGAAGTGACACCTTCAGAACTGCACACATACTCCAGGTGTGGCCTGACTAATTATTATGAGCATAAATCATACATGCTTGGGGCAGGTAGGAGGGCAAGAGTTGTGCTTTCTCTCTGGGTGGCACTTTGAGTGGAAGAAGTTGCAATCAGAGAGGGAGAGAAATCTAGACAAACAGAACAGAAAGTTTCATACATTACCTGATCTAGGGGCCTCAACACAGTTAAAGTTCTGAAGTAGAAAAGAGAACAGTCTGGGTGAAAAGGGAGGCTGTGTTGGTCCAGTGATTTCAGCAGCGCAGGAGCCATCTTGGGGATCGCTTTAAACACCACTGAGCCTTGTCCTGTAGCGGCAGAGGAACAATCTGTGCTGGAAAACTGAACCCAATTTCTTCCTTGCCAGGATTCCACTTTTATCCTATTTTTCATGGGCATTTACTATTGGGGCCAAATTCTATTGGCAGCATTGGGCCAAATTTTCAAAATTCTGCTTGTAATTGTTTGGGATGCTCAGCAATTCCAGGAAGTTTGTTCCCATTGAGAAGAGTCAGAATCCTAGCTCCTATTGGTAGATTTTGATTTGTCTTAAAAAAGCTAACGGGAAGAAGAGGAGGCGGACAGCTACTAGATTAGGCAACAGGGGAAGGTGGGATGATTGGATTTCCTGCGTGGCTGACCTGATTATTGTCTGTTAACAAAGGCCAGTAGATGGGTGATGGTCCTGGCTCCACTTATAACTAGATTTCCAGAGAAGTATATATATTAATTCTGGAATGGTCCTAGAAGGTTGGATATTGTCCTGCAAAACTTGATCGTTTATCATGGCCAGAATTTTGGTGAATTTTCAGGAAGCAAAAGACTAGAGCCTTTGTCAGGGTGTGTCAAAGCACCAGGGAAACCTGGGAGCCAGCTTATCCATTGCTGTAGCCTGATCTTAGCTTTAATGTCAACCATGGAATCCCCCCCCCCACAATTTCAGACATTTAGGACTGAAGAGATATATAGGTCTCAAAAACACCTCTCAGGGCTGCATTTCAGGTAACAAAGGGAGAAGATTAAGCACCCCTCCCACCCACCAAATCTGCCTCACAAATCTCCTTTATACAGAGTGTAAACTCCATATTTCCATTATAATGTCTAGTTCTACCATCAGAAGGTGTTTGATGTGTAAATTATAGATTTGTGTCTTTCCCCTCTTCAAGCTTGCTGACTTGAGCAACCAGCAATGCATATTGTGCTGGCCATCATAGGTCTTGCTCTCTTTGGCAGCATTACAAAGAGAGTATTTTTAACATGGATGAACAGCCCTTAAACAACTCCTATAATGTATTGAGTGTGAACAGGCTTTTCTTCAGCGTGTGTTTGTGTTCAGCATTCTTCACATTTATTTATTGTCAACAACCATATTTATAGTGACTATTAAAGGTGAAAAAACCTCTTTCCCTACAAATGTTTGGCTTCCCCTCTGTCCTTTTTTATGATATCTCAAAGAGTGATGGAGTGATCTTGTTCCTTGCAGTTGTCTTGTTTTTATTTATTCTGTTCCACAAGAGGACTCCCTCTTGGGTGCTTTCAAAGACCACATTACATTTTTCAAGTGCCCCCCTGTGAAGCCAGTTAATTCTAGCAATCTATATGCTTGCTTTTGATTTGCTGCTTGTTACCTACATAGATGACTTGGGGAGAAAGCAGTGGTAACCTATTTGATAAAGTTAGTGGCCATATATGATGCTCAATCCAGCTTTTCTATAAGGGTAGAAATACAAGCTAAGGAAGCAGGGAGAGCTAAGTGGTAAGTGGGGTTTGTTTTTAGCGAGGCCTGGTGCAGCAGAATGTGGTGGGAAAGTGGTCCATACAAATTCAGACTGCATGTGAAGGATTCTGAATACTTTCACATGTGAAAAATTTCCTACAGTTAAACAAAAAGCAAAAAAATAAATAAAAAACTAGCACTACATGGAAAAAAGTTCTAGTTCTGTGTTTTCCTTGCTGTTCTAGTTTTCTACTTCAGGTTTTTTTTTTTACATGAGAATATTCAAAAATATGTCCCTATACCTCCAGGTGATAAGGGCACAGTATATGGTATTACTTCATAATTCAGAATCGGGGAGGGGCTGTGGCCCAGTAGTAAGGCATCTGCTTGGCATGCAGAAAGTCCCAGGTTCAATCCCCGGCATCTCCAGTTAAAGGGACTAGGCAGGTAGGCAGGTAGACCCCTGCCTGAGACCCTGGAGAGCCGCTGCTGGTCTGAGTAGACAATACTGACTCTGATGGACCAAGGCTCTGATGCAGTATAAGGCAGCTTCATTTGTTCATGTGTACCACCACTTTCCTACTTAATTCATCTGCCTAGTAGGTCAGGCCTGAAATGTCTTTTTGCAACAGCTGCCTTTCTGTCGTCCAGTTCTCATGGTGGTTTGCAAATAAAACACAAAACAATAAAAATATTCCATAAAGACATTTAAAACCAAGATTAACAATATGATATTTTCTACAGTGTCATCCAATTAATTTTTAGGTTGGCAATGTTCTAGGTCACAATTTTAAGGCTAGGCATATCTACCACCTAGGTTTTACACGTGGAAAAATTATCATAAAAGTAGATAAATTTGTAATCTTATCTTTTTCTCTGCCTCCTTTCATTCCAAAATAATGTTTTCCTCATAGAGCTATGGTTGGTCAGTGGTCTCATTCTCCCATTAGAATTCCATCTCAGTTGAGCACTAATTATATTAATCTACACAACTCTAATCCTCTGTAATTATCCTGTACTATCTCTTCAACTTCAAGATGTGTAAATGAACCAATGCCCTCTTCTGGTGAGCCTTATATGACATTTTTATTTATTTATTAAAACTTTTATATCTTGCCTTTCTGCCTGACTCAAGGTGGCTGATATTCCATAATTGAAAACATCAAATAAACAATAAAATTCCAAATGCATTCACACCTAATACAACGCCTACAACATATCTATTAAACGTAGGTATGTGCACTTCAAAAATATTGGTGTTTATTTTAGATCCATATTTCAGAGAGGGCATGCTTTTTGTTATTCTAAATTTTTCTGACCCTTGTTACTGTTTCAGAATTTTTTTTTTGTGTGTGGGGGGGTATTTTTCAGGGCCCACAAATTCAGGACCATCTTTCCCATTTCTTCTCCTCTGAGGCATCAGGAAAAGGGCAGGAGGGAGAAAGGAATCTTCTTCTGCCCAATAGCTGTTAGTGTCTCCTGTCCCTTTAACTTTGAAAGGGACTACAAGCCTTGCCTAACAGTGATCCCAGCCTGCAAAGAGAACTGTGATTGTCATATGGGTTAGGGTTACATTTGAATCTTTCTGGACTCTTGATATAGTTAAACTGTGGAACTCCTTGCCCCCAGGATGTGGTGATGGCTGCTAACTTGGAAGGCCTTAAGAGGGGAGTGTACATGTTCTTGGAGGAAAGGGCTATCCATGGCTACTAGTCAAAATGGCTACTAGTAATGATACATACTTGTTCTCTCCAGTATCAGAACAGCATGCCTATTGTATTAGGTGCTGTGGAACACAGGCAGGATAATGCTGCTGCAGTTGTCTTGTTTGTGGGCTTCCTAGAGGCACCTGGTTGGCCACTGTGTGAACAGACTGCTGGACTTGATGGGCCTTGGTCTGATCCAGCATGGCTTTTCTTATGTTCTTATGTTCAAGTTAGATGACCTCCATTGTTTGTTTCTTCTTCCCAGAATCAAAATTCTGTAATGTAACACCCACAACAATCAAACTATGGGCCTGTTAGAATCCACAATCAAAGGCTGTCATGACAGGGTCTTCAGAACTGGACCTGGAAAATCTGCTTTTTTCTCACCTTCACGCTTTAATTTTTGTAACATTTGCCTGATAAGTGGTTCTGTACAACTAAGGAACTTGCACAATGCTTTGTGTTAGTTGGGTTGGCCTCAATAAAAGGTTACATGATAAATAAATAAAATTACATGACTTCATTTGTTTTTCAGGCCATTGTAAATAATGGGGCCATGCGACCTGGCCTCTTTGGCACTCATAGGATATAATTGCCCATTAATTCCCATGGCAGCAGACCTGGCCTTCCCTACCTGATTATCATCAATTAGTTGGCATCAGCTGTTGTGGGTGGGCCTTCTGGTCCCTGTAAAATTTAAAGAGATGGAGACATCAACAGCTGGTCAGCTTCCTCTCTCTCCTTCCCACATTTTGTGTAGATGTTAAAGAGCATAGAGGACAACATGGAACCTTGCAGGAGCCCACCAGCCAAAGGCCAAGAGGCTGTACAGCAGTCCCCCAACACCACCTTTTGAAATCTATCCTCCAGGTAGGACCACAAAACATTGCCTCCCAATCCTGGAAATTTGGTCCAGAAGGTTACCATGATCAATGGTATATAGAAAGCCACTGAGAGTCCAGGATAATCAACAGAGTTGCACCCCCTCTTTCCATTTCCCCATGAAGGTCATCCCAACCAGGGTTGTTTCAGTCCCATAACCAGGCCTAAAACCAGATTGGAAAAGATCCAAACAATCTGCTTCATCCAGGAAGGCTTGAAGGTGTCCAGACACCATTCAATCACCTTGCTCAAGACTAGTTCAGACTAGACAACAGTTATTGAGCTGTCCTGGGCCTAAAGTAGGCTTCTTTAGACATGGGCACCCAACAGCATTTTTCAAGACTGGTGACCACCCCCTCTCTCAAGGAGGCACTAACTACCTATGGACCCAGTCAGACAGCCCCCCCCCCAGCAAATTTAAGTAGCCAGGAAGGACAAGGGTCAGACAAGCTTCAAACTTGCAAGGATCCTGTCCATATCCTCGGATTGCATAAACTGAAAAGTATCCCAAAAAGACTGGACAAGTCAGCAACCTGACAACATCTGACCCTGTCACTGCTAATGTAGAGTCCAAGTTGGAACAGATGTGAGATATTACCTGCAAAGTGCTGAGCAAATTGGTCACAGCAGGCCACTTAGCAGTCCCAATAGGTCTCTGACTACTGAGAACAGCTCCACTAGCCTTTGCTGTGCAGATGCAATGGCGGCGGAAAATGTTTCTTTGCTGCCCTGACTGACAAGTATGCTTTAAAATTAGCTTCCAATGAAGGATGGATGGGGACACTTTTTTCGGGGGTTCATAAAATTGGACCCCCTGACCCAATTTTTACCAGTCTTGAAGGTTCTTGTGAGGAGAGTAATCAGCAGCTATGCTGAAAATTTGGTGCCTCTACCTTAAAAAACAGCCCACCCTAGAGCCCCAGAAATATTCCTCAGACTATAATGGAGAAGAAAGGGAGGGGGATTTAAACTTTAAAACGCTCAGCTCGAATGTGCTGGAGTGGTGTTTTTTTCCTTTTAAAAGCGATTTCTTCCCTTTGTACTGCTACAAAGATTTTTTTTAAAAAACCCTCTTTACAAGAAGAAAGTAGAAACCCCCTTTAAAAGGAAAAAAATACTTCGGCACATTTGCACTGAGCATTTTAAAGTTTAAATCCCCCTCCCTTCTTCTCCATCATAGTCTATGGGGAATCTTTCTGGGGGTCTGGGGGTCTGTTTTTTTAAGGTAGAGGAAGGTTGCCTGTTTGATGAGAAGGAGAGAATGAAGCCAGTTGCAAGTCCTATGAGCAGAGGTCGAAGAAGCTGGGTATGTTTAGCCTGGAGAGGAGACGGCTGAGAGGTGATATGATACCGATCTTCGAGTATGTGAAGGACTGCCATATAGTGAATGGAGTGGAATTTTTCCTGTTGCCTCAGAACCAACGGGTTGAAATTAAATCAAAAGAGTTTTCGCTTAAACATTAGGAAGAACTTCCTGACAGAGTGGTTCCTCGGTGGAGCAGGCTTCCTCAGGAGGTGGTGGGCTCTTCTTTGGGGAGGCTAGATGGCCACCTGCCAGAAATGCTGATTCTGTGAACTCAGCCAGATCATGAGAGGGAGGGCAGGAAGGGATGAGTCCACGCTCTGCTCTCGTGGCCCTTTCTTACATGCCCAGGGTAATGCTGGTTGCCACTTTGGGATCAGGAAAGAATTTCCCTCCAGGGCAGATTGACCAGGGATCCTGGAGGCTTTTTGCCTCCTTCTGGGCATAGAGCTGGGGTCACTGGAGTAGTGGAGGGAGGTAGTTTTGAATTTCCTGCATTGTGCAGGGGGTTGGACTAGAGGACCCTTGAGGTCCCTCCCAACTCTATGATTCTGTTTCTAAGAAGGAAAAGGGAAGGCGTTTTAGGGGCTTTCAGGGAAGGGAAAGAGGAATGGGGGTGGGGAAATAAGATGTCTCCCACAAGTAGTTGCAGGTCCTCCACTTAAGAACATAAGAACATAAGAAAGGCCCTGCTGGATCAGACCAAGGACCATCAAGTCCAGCAGTCTGTTCACACAGTGGCCAACCAAGTGTCTCTAGGAAGCCACAAACAAGACGACTGCAGCAGCACCATCCTGCCTGTGCTCCACAGCACCTAATATAATAGGCATGTTCCTCTGATATTAGAGGGAATAAGTATGCAGCATGACTAGTATCCATTCTAACTAATAGCCATGAATACCCCTTTCCTTTATGAATATGTCCACTCCCCTCTTAAAGCCCTCCAAGCTGGCAGCCATCACCACATCCTGGGGCAGGGAGTTCCACAATTTAACTATTTGTTGTGTGAAAAAATACTTCCTTTTATCTGTTTTGAATCTGTCACCCTTCAGCTTCAACAGATGACCCCGCGTACTAGTATTATGGGAGAGGGAGAAAAACTTCTCCCTGTCCACTCTCTCCAAACTATGCATAATTTTATAGACCTCTATCATGTCTCCCCTTAGCCGCCTTCTTTCCAAGCTAAACAGCCCTAAACGTCTTAACGGCTCCCCATAGGAAAGTTGGTCTAGTCCCCTAATCATTTTGGTTGCTCTTTTCTGCACCTTCTCAAGCGCTGTAATATCCTTTTTTAGGTGTGGTGACCAGAACTGTATACAGTATTCCAAGTGTGGTCTCACCATAGATTTGTACAAGGGCAGTATGATATCAGCAGTTTTATTATTTATTCCTCGTCTAATTATGGCCAGCATGGAATTTGCCTTTTTTACAGCAGCCGCACACTGGGTGTAGTTATCCACTACCACCCCAAGATCCCCTTCTTGGTCTGTCGCTGCCAGCACAGATCCCATCAGTGTATATGTGAAGTTGGGATTTTTGCCCCAATATGCATCACTTTACACTTGCTCACATTGAATCTCATTTGCCATTTTAATGCCCATTCTTCCAGTATGTAGAGATCCTTCTGGAGCTCTTCATAGTCTGATTTTGTTTTAACCACCCTACATAATTTGGTGTCATCTGCGAACTTGGCTACTTCACTGTTTAGCCCCAACTCCAGGTCATTGATGAACAGGTTGAAAAGCACCGGTCCCAACACAGATCCCTGAGGCACCCCACTGCTCACATCCCGCCATTGTGAGAACTGACCATTGATTCCTACTCTCTGCTTCCTATTTTTCAGCCAGCTCTCAATCCATAAGAGGACTTGTCCTCTTATCCCGTGACTATGAAGTTTGCTTAGCAGTCTTTGGTGGGGGACTTTGTCAAAAGCTTTTTGGAAATCCAAATACACAATGTCCACAGGCTCATTCCTGTCCACAAATATTGACGCTTTCAAAAAAACTTTAATAGGTAAGTGAGACAGGACCTACCCTTACAGAAACCATATTGGGTTTTGCTCAGCAGACCTTGCCCTTCTATATGCTTGATAATTCTATCTTTAATAATGCTTTTGACCAATTTACCCAGAACAGACTGGCCTGTGATTTCCTGGGTCCCCCCTGGAACCTTTTTTTAAAAGGGTGTTACAGTTATTTTATAATAATAGCTGTTGTAAGCAACAGTATAGATAGATAGATAGATAGATAGATAGATAGATAGATAGATAGATAGATAGATAGATAGATATAAATATAGATATATATAGATATGCCAATGTCAGACATTTCAGTACCAAATGAAATTTACAGAACACAGAGTTAAGATTCACTGCAACTATTTCAACAAACAGTAGAAAAAAGTAGAAAAATGAAGAAGTATACCACTGCATAGATGGCAAAACAAAGCCTTATGTGGAACCTACAAGCAATATCAGCAAAACACATTGAGTGTTTGTATTTTTAGTTGCCCATTCAGTGAGGAATACATGCGTGGAAACCCGCTGTTATGCAAGCTAAACCTCTCGCTGCAGCAAGATAATTGAACAGAGTGATATTCTAACCGGAGCAGGGTGATTGGACAACAATGTAAATGGTTCTGTTTCCCATCAGTAAACTCACACAGTAATGACAATGATCTGATTGCCTTAAATCACGATGACATCACAATATTAAAGAAATACAGCAGTATTCCCTTTCCTTTTCTGCACAACTCGGCAGTAATTCTACTTTCCAATTACCTAATTTCAGTTTTAGGCTTTCCACAAATATTGGCCTTTATATAGCCTGGAATTCAAGAGTCCTGCTCTTCTTGCCAAAAGAAACAGCTTTATTGAGCTGGAAATCTCACCCTCTAGCTATTTATTAATATAGTTTTAAAGGAATTCTCAGATTTTTGTTGGTAACTGCTCACTTAGGTTAAAATGCAATGCACTTGTTGGCTCCGCTGCCCCAGAGGGACTGCAGTAAGACAGACTTACTCAAGCTTCACTTGAACACAGAAATGAAAATCAATAAACAATTTGAACTTCTCAGAAGAGAATTTTTCTCCTCTAATGAATATACAAGCTTGGTTACAGCTTAATTTAAAGATTGAATTTAGTGTGTGTTTTCCCCTGCACTATAAGCATGACAAACATAAGCTCCAAGTGACATGTCCCAGAGGGAGACTTAATGTTAAAAAAACACAAAACTTGACAAACAACCAAACAAAAACCCACACAGAAAACTAACTTAAAAAGAATAAAATACGTCTCCACAGGCAAAATAATGCTGCGATCTGTATATATCTGTGAACAAAGCTCAAACTAATGAGAATCTTCATCTCTCTCTGTTTTTATCAGTAGCTAGTGGACAAAGACCACTGAAATTATAGCCATGGTGCTTTGTTGTTGTTGTTGTTAGTCTTTGTTATAGTCATCTTTTTTTAGCTAATATAGCTTTAATATATCTTTCTTTCTTAGTTTATTATAAGCTACAAATTACATAATGAAATTTACAAACTGTACATGAATATCACTTTGTGCAGATATAGGACACAGTGGAACTAAACCTGTGAATGAGAATTTTATATAATTTTATATATTGAGAAATCTTGGAGGACTGGAGGGGTGACACAAGACTGAAGATAGGGAAATAGGATTGCCAGGTCCCTCTTTGCCAATGGTGGAGGTTTCTGGGGTGGAGCCTGAAGAGGGTGGGGTTTTTCTACCAACTATTTTGTCAGATTGCACAGAGAAGCCATTGAAATTCATAAACATCAGCACAACTTTAACAGAAAAGAAGAGAGTTTAAGAATGAATAAGGCTTGGCTTCCTGTCCTGAAAACCTCCAGACTAACAAAGACTACAGTCAACAATAGCCATGCAGATTAGCTTTGGATTTCACACATTAACAGATCACTTCAGGATACAATGGCTCCATATTAACATACCACACCCTCATTAGTACATTATCTTGATACTTACAGGACAATGATTAGCACATTACCTTTGATACTTTTTGCAGGGAAATGATTCAGCTCACCCCACCCCTTTCTGACTATATATTACTCTTCCTACACACTTGACACTGAGAGACACTGTCCTTCAGTGTTACTCCTCTGAAGATGCCTGCCACAGCTGCTGGCGAAATGTCAGGAAAGAAAATACCAAGACCACGGTTACACAGCCCGGATAACCTACAAGAACCAATGATTTTTAAATGTTTCTTCCATAGCTGGAACTACCTCCCAACTAGATGAAGAGTTCTAAGACTGATTCATCACCTCTTAGTTCATAAAAGAGCGATGCCACCATGCCATTTAATTACGTCTTTTATATTCACAATAAGATATTTATAATGGGAGACTTCAACTTTCATGTATCTTAATTAAAGAGATTTTCTAAACCAGTTGTAACCTGCATTTGGCCTTATGATGCCTTCTGGAATAACAATGATCTGCCAGTTAATACATAGAGGTTCACAACTGATTGTTGCTCCTCTTCTTCAGAATATTAAGTAGGGTTGGTTAATTATTATTCAGCTTGCTTGCCTTTTGCACACAGGACATCATCTTTGCACTGGGTTCCCAATAGACAAAAGAATAATAGTAGTTTAAATGAAAAGCTTTTGAAATCTCTTTGAGTGAGGTTGAATTTATGACAGTGTGTATGGGAAATGTGTATGGGATGCAGGCATTTTAGTAGTGGTGTTTCCCCCCCCCCTTTTTTTTTCTATAGTAATTAGAGATGTGTTCCTAACCATTTCAGGTCCCTTTGGAGCAATATATTGCCCTAGTTCCTCATACAGTTTCTTCTGATTTTACAGCACTCCAGAGAAGTGTGCAAGAATAGGCCTCCACATATAAATTTGTTCTATTGCCATTGCAAAAGGATACTATATGGGCCAAACTGGATGTGACAGAGTCCTCTTGGCTGCCACAAGGATGCTGCTGCCATTT
Organism: Euleptes europaea; assembly: GCF_029931775.1. Classification (NCBI taxonomy): domain Eukaryota; kingdom Metazoa; phylum Chordata; class Lepidosauria; order Squamata; family Sphaerodactylidae; genus Euleptes; species Euleptes europaea. The sequence goes on along the minus strand of NC_079318.1, from coordinate 49,646,987 downwards.
TAAAGTCCTTCTGAAAAGTCACAAAGGCCCAATCCTGATCAGGACTGCAGTAAGGCAGACTGAGGTGCTCTTGTACCTCCCCCCGCCATGCACCTGAACAAGTAGGGTTGCCAGCTCTGGGTTGGGAAATACCTGGAGATTTGAGGGCGGATCCTGAGGAAGATGGGGTTTGGAGAGGGGAGGGACGTCATTGCCATAGAGTCCGATTGCCAAAGCGGCCATTTTCTCCAGATGAACTGATCTCTGTCGCCTGGAGATCAATCGTAATAGCGAGAGATCTCCAGCCACCACCTTAAGGTTGGCAACCCTAGGGAGAAAGATGAGCTAAATTCAGTCCACCACCATCCACAACCTCCAGGTGGTGGCTGGAGATCTCCTGCTATTACAACTGATATTCAGGCGGTAGAGATCACTTGGAGAAAATGGCCACTTTGGCAATTGGACTCTGTGGCATTGAAGTCCCTCCCCTCTCCAAACCCTGCCTTCCCCAGGCTCCGCCCCCAAAATCACCAGGTATTTCCCAGCTCAGAGCTGGCAACCCTATTTCTTCCCTTTCCATGTAACATTAGATAAGTTAGGAACAAGAGCTTGAATTAATTATTTCACCTCTCTCTAATAGGTGACCAGTGTAAGGTTAATATGTAATAGAGGTTTAATAAGAGTAAATGAGTAGTTGAAGCTTTTAAGGAACATCACCTGATAATTGCTTGCAGGTAATATTATAAGAACAGCTAGAAGGGCCAGTTTAAAAGATGGCAACCTCAGACTTTTACACCTAATAGTGCAATCATCAAATACTTGTATGAAGTTGTAGGTGTTCTTACACCTAAATTCACATATCGCTAGGTATGTTATGTCCTTAATTTTATTTATTTATTTATTTATTTATTTATGTGTTTGTTTAATTCATTTGTACCCAGCTTTTCTCCCCATTGGGGACCCAAAGAGACTTACATCATTCTCCTTGACTCCATTTTATCCTCCAACAACCCTGTGAGGTAGGCTAAGTTAGCCTGAGAGAGTGTGACTGGCCCAAGGTAACCCAATAAGCTTCCATGAATCTCCACAAGTGAAGATTCAAATCCAGGTCTCCCAGGTACTAGTCTGACACCACACTTGTTCTCAAAATTATTCAAAATTATTAGTTCATTGCAGTGCTGAATAAATGTTTATATCACACAAATACCCCAGCAGCATCTGCGTGCAGACACCTCTTCCTTTCTCTTGTAGCCCCTGAACTGTTTGCACACAAGCATACATACGCTGTAGTACATTAGTCATTACTTGCAATAGAAAACAGCTAGATGTATATATCAAAAGTCTAAGTGCAACGTTCCAGCGACTCGCACGTAGAGACAAAGAGACCTATTATAATAACCAGTGTAAAGACAGAGAATAGAACAACAAAAAAGGAAGAACAAGAGATCTGTTCCACAAGATCCAAGAAATCAAAGGGAAATTTAAAGCACGGTTAGGCATGCTGAATGATCAGCACGGAAATACATTAACTGAATAGGACAAAATAAAGAAAAGGTGGGAACAATATACTGAAGAACTATACAGAAGAGATGAAAGGATAACAGAATCTTTCCAAGAAGAATCTTTTGAAGAAGAACCTAGCCCGTTGACGCACTAGCAACTTACCTCGCAAATTACTCGCATCCAGTACACAAGAATCCAGACCACTTTTAAATTCCTGTTCCCACTCGCCTCCTTTCCCCGCTGCACTTGAAAATCCCCAGACCGGCAAGCTTCCAGGCATGCCCAGTCGGTGCTCCAAGCAAGGATTGCGATTGGTTCAGCTTTAGTAAGGGAGGCGGGGCGAGTGCAAGGATTGGGGCTGGCAGCAGGATTGAGGACGCATTGCATGTTCCCACTTCAAGGCACCGAGTGTGGAGGACGCTTTATTTTTTTAACTCGCCTTATCAGCGGATCCTCTTACTGCGGAGAAACTGTGCTCTGGAGACGTCCTGGGAATCCTTCGGGTGAGTTGCAGTGGGAACATGCAAGGAAAGCCCGCGGAAGCCGGCGCCGCAAATGGTAAGTGCGGACACGGCCCTACAGTTTTAGAAAGTGAAGTGAAAGCTACACTGAGAGCAATCGGGAGAAACAGGAGCAGATGGGATATCAATAGAGCTATTCCAAGCCACAGAAACGGAGTCCATCAAAATCTTGACAAGAATATTCCAACAGATATGGAAAACAAAACAATAGCCTACAGACTGGAAAAGATCCATTTACATTCCAATTCCCAAGAAAGGAGACATCAAAGATTGCAGCAACTATCGGACCATCGCATTAATTTCTCACACAAGTAAAGTGATGCTCACAATCTTACAGCAAAGGCTGTTACCATATATGGAATGAGAAATGCCTGATGTTCAAGCTGGTTTCAGAAAAGGAAGAGGCACTAGAGATCATATTGCAAGTATACACTGGTTACTGGAGCATACAAGAGAATTTCAGAAGAAAATCAGCTTATGTTTCATAGATTACAGCAAAGCTTTTCACGAAAAGGTATGGCTGGTTTTAAAGGGAATGGGTGTGCCTCTACATCTGATCGTTTTGATGTGCAACCTGTACTCTGGACAAGAGGCCACAGTTAGAACAGAATATGGAGAAATTGAATGGTTTCCAATTGGCAAAGGAGTCAGACAAGGATGTATTTATCTCCCTATCTCTTCAATCTATATGCAGAACATATAATTAGGAAAGCTGGATTAGTTTTAGATGAAGGTGGAGTGGAAATTGGAGGGAGGAACATTAATAATTTGAGATAGGCCGATGAGACTACATTATTGGCAGAAAACAGTGAAGATTTGAAACGACTACTGCTGAAAGTTAAAAGAGAAAGTGTCAAAGCAGGACTACAGCTGAACATCAGGAAAACAAAAGTAATGACTACAGGAGAATTACACAACTTTAAGGTTGACAATGAGGAAATTGAAATTGTTGGAGACTTTCTGTTCCTTGGCTCCACTATCAACCAAGGGGGAGACTGCAGCCAAGAAATCAGAGGGAGATTGAGACTGGGAAGGGCAGCCATGAAGGAGCTAGAAAAGATTTTGAAGTGTAAGGATGTGTCACTGGCCACCAAGACTAGATTAATTCATGCCATCCTATTTCCTATTACTATGTATGGGTGTGATCGCTGGACAGTGAAGAAAGCTGATAGGAAGAAAATAGATTCCTTTAAAATGTGGTGTTGGAGGAGAGTGTTACGGATACCGTGGACTGCCCCCCCCCAAAAAAAACAAATCAGTGGGTTATAGATCAAATCAAGCCAGAACTGACCCTAGAAGCTAAAATGACTAAACTGAGGCTATTGTATTTTGGTCACATCATGAGACGACAAGAGTCACTGGAAAAGACCGTCATGCTAGGAAAAGTTGAGGGCAGCAGGAAAAGAGGAAGACTCAACAAGAGATGGACTGACTCAGTAAAGGAAGCCACAGCCCTCAGTTTGCAAGATTTGAGCAAGGCTTTCAAAGATAGGATATTTTGGAGGACTTTCATTCATAGGGTCGCCATGAGTCGGAAGCGACTTGACGGCACTTAACACACACACAGAGAGATGTATATATGGTCTGTCTTGTGTATTTATTACATTTTTATCCCAACCTTTCTCCTGGAGGGCCGCATGTAGGGTTGCCAACTGCCAGGTAGTAGCAGGAGATTTCCTGCTAATTCAATTGATCTCCAGCCGATAGAGATCAGATCACCTGGAGAAAAATGGCCGCTTTGGCAATTGAACTCTGTCATTGAAGTCTATCCCCTCCCCAAACCCTGCCCTCTTCAGGCTCCGCCCCCAAAATCTCCCGCTGGTTAAGAAGAGGGACCTGGCAACCCTAGCCGCATGCGTTTTTCATAACAACCCTATTGAAGTCCATTATGCTGAGAGCTCATTCACAGTGCAATCCTATGCAGCATTACACCAGTCTAAGCCCATTGATCTTCCCAGTCCTAACCCAGTATTCTAACCATGACATCTTGACATGGGCTTTATGCAGTATTGTGCACAGGTTTCCTGTTGCAGTAATGGCTAGTATTCGGTGGTATATATGCACATGTGGAGTTGAGAGAGGGAGAGAAAGCTGGGGGTAGGTAGCAGGGTAGGAATAACTAGGCCTGAATGGCCAATGGGCAGCCCATTCCTGAAAGGGGAATAGATGCATGGTGGCCAGGAGCGGTGCAGCCACGCTGCCTCCACAGAGGCTTCCTGGCCAGCAAACAGGAAAATAAAGGCATTTAATAAAGTAAAACAGGAAAATGCCCCCATAGAACAAAGCAAGGCTATGCCACCAAAAAAGGTGGCGCAGCAATGCCACAGTGCAAGGGGTCTTAGGGGCAAAGGGGTTACGAAGCTGCCTAAAGACAGCTCTGCCCGCAGGAATGCCCCCCACACTGGCGTGGGCTTTCCCTTCTGGGAATTCCCTGCTAGCGTGGCTGTGCTGGTGATGGGGACCGGCGCAGCTCCACATAGGGTTGCCAACCTCCAGGTACTAGCTGGAGAACCCATAGACAAGGTGGGATAGAAATGTTTTAAACAACTAACTGAATAAATTATATAACTACCAAAGGGTTGCCAACCTCCAGGTGGAGGCCAGAGATCTCCCGCTATTACAACTGATCTCCAGCCAATAGAGATCATCAGTTCTCCTGGAGAAAATGGCCGCTTTGGCAATTGGACTCTATAGCATTGAAGTACCTCCCCTCCTCAAACCCCACCCTTCTCAGCCTCCGCCCCCCAAACCTGGCAATTCTAGCTCCGCAGCTCCCCGATGCCAGCATGTTTGCCCCAGGGATGGCATAAGTGTCCCTTATCCTGGGTTAAAGGGACACTTATGTCGGCACGTGGTCACACTGGCTCCTAAGGAGCTTCACCCACCCCTTCAGTATTGCAGCCAAAGAGTCCATAAGGTCTATGCTGTCTCCATGTTGTCTCCCCTAGTTTTTGACTCTTATAAATACACCAATCATTGTGGCCTTACTGAGAACATTCAGTTCTGTAATAGATTCTTAATTCAAATGGCAGAAATCAGAACGGTAAATACATAGGTAAAAGAAGGATGGGGGTAATGACTTTAAAAATTAGCAATGGGACCAGGAGGGGGGAAAGCCCAGTCTCACACTAATATCCAAGAGGCAATTTTACTTTTTTATTACTTCAAAAATTATTTTAAAATAAAATCTTTTCTGTCCACAATCATACCAATGAACCACTATCTAATAACTCTTGGAATCACTTATATGTCTATTTGCAAAGAGAAATTTCAAGATGCATTTAGGGTTTTCTTTTTCAATAAAACATACACAAAGGGAATAAAGGAATTCTTTACTCAAATTAATGGTGAATTATTTTGTCATGAGAATTGGAGTTTATATTCATTTAAATGAAAGCACACAAATTGTTCCTGACAAGAAAAACAAAGCTAGCCTAAGGCACTATTTTCATGATAGAAAAAGGCACATGTCCATGAATATCTAGTATAATATTAACAAAAAGTGTTCAATTAGCTATTCATGTGCCACTGTGATGAATATGTATTTGCATTGCAACGAAAACAACACAGATACCTTTGGTTCAGGAGAGTCAAAATGAAACAAATATTGTGTTTCTAGGTTATATAGAACTCAACCCTCAAAAACTGGCAAAAGTAAAGGCTGTTGCTACTTTGATCTAAATTTCTCCAAGGGACGGATCCTACAATTGATTTCTGTTTATGCAATCTCCTTCACTGCTAGTTTTCTTACTGAAAGCTACTTGAACCGAGTCTTTAAAAAACCCATAACCTCCAGTTCTTCTAAATCTTTCAGACTCAAGAAATTAATTAGCAAAGTAATAATTACATAACTTAAACTGAAATATATGATAAAGGCCCTTTCCTTGGAATAGAAATGTGTCCCAGCGCAGTTAATTGCGTGGAACAGTTTTCTGCACACAGATTTAGTTGTTTGACTGTAGATCTCTGAATTTTATATGGAACTGGTCAATTGACCGCAATAAACAGAGACAGAGACAGAGAGACAGATTTAGTTTGGCCAAGATGTGCCAAAGGTTGTGTTGCATTCTGCAGCCGATAACATCCAGAATTGGTGCAGCATAAAGTTTAAGCACGCAAGTGCTGTGAGCTGGGAGTCCCGTTAGCCGTGAACTTCCTGAGTGGCCTTAGGCAGACCACTATCTCTCAGCCACAGCCTGCCTCTGTAATGTGGGGATAACAATAATGGTATACCATAGAGAAAGGATTACTAAAACAATATATGTGAAATGCTTTGAGCACTTAGAAAAATGGATTATCCATATCTATACATCTAGAAGTACATTTCTGACTTCCAAACACAGCACAAAGGGTATCATACCTTCAGGATACTGTTCTCTGGACATTTTCACATATCTGTGGGCCAAACTGTGGGAGGTACATGATCAAAAATCTCCTGATATTTTCTTTAAAGTTTCAGGGGAGGGGCATTTTTAAAAGCAGCATTTACCCTTCCCCTCTTGTATTATTTCCCCAAGAGAAATTGCTCTCCCTATGAGCTACTATTGGGTGCAGTAGGGAAAACAGAGAGGTCCAATATGTTTTTTGTCTTGTTTTACCGTACCATGAGTAGTCACAGGTTTTTTTTTGGGGGGGGGGATTCTATTCACACAGGTCATTTATGCATAGGTACTTTCACTCACGTTCACGCCCACCCCGGGTCTGTCTCGGTTGTTCCTGGGAGTTATGCATGAGTTTCCCCTCCATTAGAGATGACCTAGCTGCCAGTCCTCACAAATCCTGGGACTTCCCATCCCTCTATTAACCCGATTCTTCCCTTTCCCCTGCATAAGGCAAAGTGTGGGACACAGAAGCTTGGTTTCTCTCACAGCAAGAAGACAGCCAATTACAAAGCAATTGCAAAGCGGCATGTCAAGGGGCAGGGATTCAAATACTTCCTGCTTCCTCTGACTTCTTTCTGAGCAGAAGGCTTTTAAAAATGAGGCTTGGAAAGTATTGGCAAATGCATTGCTTGTTTGGGGCATTTGTCCACCATTTATGAATTTCATTTTGGGAGAAAAAAACATTATCAGCATCACTACTTCAAATAGTAGTAATTCCCGAGGGGTGGGGAAACAGAAGAAGTCCACAGAGCTGTACCTTTATCCAATGGAGCTGAAGCGGGTCGTGCTGTTCAGATGACAGGCTCTTAGAATGTATCACTTACTGAGAAGTGAAGGTATCTTATTCAGCCAATCATCGAGTAAGCAGGACTCAACAACTTTACTTACTTTTAAAAAGCAAGTCTTTTTATTGATATACTTCTAGTAAAATATGTATAAATGCAGATTATCAAGTCTTTAACAATTCTATAAAAACTCTTGTCAAAGTACAATTTATGTATGTACAATGTATGAAATAAAAGCAAGCAAGTCTTACATACAATTCAGTTTCAAAATCCAACTTCTAAAATATAACAGTCAAATTATTCTGATTGAGTTCAAAGTATCTAATTCACAAAGTCTAGAGTAACGTATTTAAGCCATACATACCAATTCAGCCTTTTGGAAGGTTCTGATTCTCTGGGCTTACTGTGGCTGTATTTATACTTCACTCATTAAGAGTGAAGGGGGATTTTTATTCATCAAGAGGGATACCTTTTATTCCCTCTTTCAGATAACATGAGCAGTGCAGTAATGTATTAATTGCAGCTGTTCAGTTCCCCATGACCATATATGGGCTTCCTTTCCTTTCAGTCTATTTTGCTTAAAGTATAAACAATCATTTCTGAGCCCCATGATCACGTTATATACTCAATTTTCATATCATTCTCATCGTTATTACAATATGCATTAAATGAGACCATTTAGAAATCTATAACACAATATATAACTATATAAAGCATAAAACATAATTATTGCTGACACTGCAACTTGTAACCAGCTGGTTAGTAGAAAATACAGCCTTTAGCAAGATTTACAAAAAGTAAAGATTTTTCTGCTCTTGAGATATGAGGCTATAAGATAGCAGGATTTTTCTGCTCTTGAAATATGAGCTGCTGACAGCTGGCAGATGAGTCAGGAAGGGAAATTCCAGATACATCTTTCTTAGTAGATGGTAAAGGGTAACTCTGTTCTTTTCCCTTTAAGGATAAGACCAGGGTAAAATAAGTTATTTCCTGAAAGGATTCCATCAGCTTATTTTAAAGACATTTGCATTACACAGGCTTTTCATTACACAAACCTCTGCAGTTTGTGGTTCAATTTGTATGTTGTGTTCAAGCTCTACATGGAATTAATTCTGCACATGTACACAAAATACCATAATTATGTCAGAGACCATGACAGAGCCAGTTCAATCAGGCTCAAAGCTGTTTTCCTTCAATGCAGTATGTAGGCATTCCACTCAAAGGGACACTAACATGGTTGCCAACTTCCAGGTGTTGGCTGGACACCTCCCGCTATTAGGGATCTGTTCACCTGGAGAAAATGGCTGCTTTGGAGGGTACACTGTATGGCATTATATTCTATTGAAGTCCCCAAATCCTGCCCTTTTCAGGCTCCATCCCCAAAATCTCCAGGTATTTCCCAACTTGGAGCTGGCAACCCTAAACATGAAGGTATGGCCGTGGCGCAGTGACAAGCAACCTCTTTCTTTTATGCTGGCTTTACTGATGCTGCTACCACCGCAAAGTTGTACAGGCTGGAGCAGGGCTTCCAGCCTGTACAACTTTGCGGTGGTAGCAGCATCAGTAAAGCCAGCATAAAAGAAAGAGGTTGCTTGTCACTGCGCCACGGCCATACCTTGTATGCAACTGTAGGGGTGACACCAGAAGGGCACTGGTCCTCTGGTAGGGCCCTCTGCCAAGGACAGACAAGGGACTAGATCACAATCTTTTATTACTTTCTCTGTCATGGCCTATCCCTTTTTCAGAAGCATGGTTAAACTTATACAAGTACATTATACTTTGTGTCACTAGACGTTTCTCTGTTGTATCATAGAATAGGCAAACCTTTCTGTATGATAGTTATATAGTGGTACTGATTGTAAGGTGTGGTGTGAAGAAGAAATTGATTAGGAGCTATTCAACATTGTACTGCTTGGTTCCTGGACTAGATGACAAGCATCATGCTCAGTCACTAGGCAGTTATTTCATACTTCACTGAAGTTCAGGACTAGGCAAGCAGAAGAAACTTGTCTCATCCCAGAACTGAACATTCTCTGCTGTTGCACTGTGGGAGGGGTCTCAGTACTTTCTCCACCTCTTGGGCTTCTACTTATGCATCAATAACCCAGCAATGAAGAGGAATCCACCTGCATTAGTACATTCATTAGTGCAGGCACAGTAACAGGCAACCATAGTTCTCTGCATCAGAACTATTAGCTTTTTTAGTTTCAGGTGTGTAGTCGGTCTGCAGTAGAAGAGCAAGATTCAAGTCTAAAAGCACCTTAAAGTCCAACCAGATTTCCAGGGTATAAACTTTTGAAAGTCAAAGCTCTGAGAAAGGGAGCTTTGACTCTCAAAAGCTTATACTCTGGAGATCTGGTTGGTCTTTGGTCTTCTTGGCCTTGTTGGTGCTACTGGACTCAACGCTTACCTTTTTAAAGTCACGTTTAAAAATCACTGCAGCAGGAGTATGCTCCTTTTTCTTGTTTTTCTTATATAGATATTCTTGCAAGCACATTTACACCCACTTTGGGGACTGTAGAACTAGCACTTAAGCAAATTTAGTTTTCATTAAAGTCATCAGAACTACTGTAGTTTGAACTGTTAGCTTCAGACTTTGAAATTAATTTTGGAAATATAAGCCTGTGTGGAGAAGGTAGCTCTGAAGAAAGGAGACATTAGCAAAAATGCACATGCCAAAGATATTTTCCAGAACATAGGCAGTAGATTTTGTTTATGGTAAAAATAAATGGTACTTTCCCCCTTCTCTACTCTCAGCCAGTGCAATTTTAGCAGCCCCTGGACTGCTCATGAAATACCCATGTTAAATGTCAACTGGGCCAGAGAGCTAATGTTGCTGAAAGACCTGGATAATTTAAAATCCAGTTTACAAGATCTGAGAGTTTGGTAGCATGTGTGGAGACAACTTTAAATCTCAGAGTGTTTGTGGCTGTTGTGCTGAGGCCTTCTGATGTGACCCTGGTGGTCCCTTCCAACTCTATGATTCTATGATGTATTGTGAGAATTTTCTCATCAATCCTATTGCAAGCATGGCTGGGCTCAAAAGCACCATGCCGCTTCAATGGGAGCAGCATGTGAAATCCCAGAGCCTGGCATAAGCGTGGGCACAGAGGAGAGCGGCACCCGGTAGTAAAGGAAAAGGCTGCTGCTTGACAGAAAGACTAAGTATACTAATTCCGTGGCTTAAAAGGTTGAGCTCAACCAAAAGAAAACATAAATTCTAATACTTCTTTGAAAGCCACAGGAAAAAAGAGAGTGTATGGGGGGGATTTAGCACAGTAAGAGATTTTGCCTTTTTTACATGTTAGAAATACATGTAGAATTTATTTTTAGAAAACACTGTCCTCCTAGAAATATCTTTTCTGGCATTTGAGCTTTTGATATAAGCATGAACATGCCTAAATAAGACTGACAAGAATTTCTCAAGCAGTTTTGTTGTTTGGTTTATTCTGTAAAGTAAAAGTTATATCAGAAATGCAAAGCGATCTACTTGTTTTAGCTTCAGTCTAAGTTTAAAGAGATGGTGAGATGGTGAGTTCCCCTTCACTGGAAGTCTTCAAGCAGCAGCTAGATGAACTTTTGTCAGGCTGATCCTGCACTGAGCAGGGGGTTGGACTAGATGGCCTGTATGGCCTTATCCAACTCTGATTCTAGGTCTCAGCCTACCATCCATCTTGGACCTTTTATGCATGGGCTGTTCCTGTTGCGGTCACCCCCCAACTATTCAGGGCTTTGTTTTCATTATGCATGTATTTTCCAACCTTCAGAAGTCACTTCAGTCTCCCTTCACATTTCCCCCATATTTTCAGGATGTTTTTTTACTTCAAGTTTAAAGTCTTCGTTGATCCCAAATCAAAAGCTGGTCCTGTGCATACTTGTCACTTTGGGTTTTCCTCCCCACACCTATTCTTGCTTCTTCCTCCTACGTGTCTGTCCCCCTCATCCAACTGCTCCCCTTGAGGCCATTTGTGAGTGAACTAGCGAGATGATAATGCTGGAATACCATGAGGCTGCTTAAGTGGTCAGTTTCACAGCAAGTGTGGGTCAATTTCAATTCTCAACAGGATGGAACAGAGCTGTGCTGATTTGCTGCCCTCCTCTTATAGTCATGAAAGCCTTTTTTAAATTTGTGAGTTTGACTACTGATGGAACAATGAACATCACAAATGACCCTGCGAGTGTTTTTATGTTCTTATGACCCCTGCATTGAGTTACGCAGAAACAAATTTGGCGGGGGTGGGGGGTTGTCCGGACCCTTCTCTGGTTTGTCTGTAAAATGACCACTCAGTTCAGATCAAATGAAAGAATCCCACTGTGGGGCTGGCAGAGGACTGGTGATTTAGTTCAAAAAATATATACCACAGCCAATTACAAAGCAGCATTTTCAGGGGGGAGGGACTCATATGTGGTTCAGAAACTCTGCATTTTCGCTGGGGATGCACAATTGATTACAAGGAACTCCTGGAATTTCTTCAGCACAAAAAGCCCTTGTGCATAGAGTTTTGAGAATTCAGCTGCAAATACTGTGCAGTTAGAGAGCATCAGATCCAGCAGAAACAGACCATGCATAAAAGGCCTTGGACAAAAGGTTGTCTCCAGAGGCCTTAGAATTGTGAGTAAGTGAGCAAGCTGAAAGCAACCACAGGGAGGTAGAAGCACAGAGCTTGTGTCTGGTGACAGGACATGCCCTGGACTTGCAGTCACAGTTCACCTTAGCTGAGGCCAGCTGTATGTGGTGAGCAGTTGCTTCAGCCTAGCCAGGACCCACCTGAAATAGGCAGAGCAGGGCTTTGGGTAAAGTAATTAAGTTTGGCAGCTAGGTGGAGCCCATCACATTATCAGGCATGGAAGCAATCTAGAAGGCAGCTGTACCTAGGTTTGCCATCCTCCAAGTGGGGCCCGGAGATCTCTCAGAATTACAACTGATCTCAACACAGCAGAGATAAGTTCTCCTGGAGAAAAGGGATGCTTTGGAGGATGGGATCTATGGTAATATACAGCAGTGAGCTCCCTCCACTCCCCAAACCCCTCTCTCTCCAGGGTCCACCCTCAAATCTCCAGGAATTTCCTAACGTGGAGTTGGCAACTCTGTCTGCCACTGAGGCAGAACTCCAGAACACTTCCTCATTCAGTGAAAGGATGGAAACTAGAGTTGCCAACTTCCAGGTGGGGCCCGGAGATCTCCCAGAATTACAACTGATTTACAGGCTATAGAGATCTGTTCCCCCTGGATGAAATAGCTGCTCTGGAGGGTGGACTCTATGGCATGATAACTGGCTGGGGTGCCACCTCAAACCCCACCCTCCCAAGGTTATCCCCTTAAATCTCAGGAATTTCACAACCCAGAGTTGGCAGCCCTAATAGAAGGGAGCAGCCAGCCCTCAGAAGGGGTTGGAAGCGTGGCCTCGTTCAGGAGGATCTGCAGCAGGCCAGGGAGAATGAAGTATCCCTACTTAGGTAGTATATGAGAGCTGAAGGTATGGAAATGAGGAGGAATCCAATGGTGCAAGTCCCTCCCCCTCTCCAATGTGAGGCCTTGAGGGGCCCTTACATAGGGGAAGGCCATGACAGATGAAGGGCAATGAAATCTTGACAAGGGAGAGCCTTGCTAAACCAAATGCTGTGTCTCCTGATAAAAAGTTAAGAGCTAATTAAAAGCAAAAAGGCTGAATGGTAGCCCTGCAAACATTAAAGACAAGCGGGGTGCCCACAAAATTTGTGGGGGGAATCCCATCTTCGCCCATCACCATTCAGCACAATTCACCTTGGAGCCTGGCTGCAGCAACAGTAGTGTCTGGGAGCCGTTCCGAGCCTGGAGGGGATCCCAGCATCCTCAGCCTCCATGGCCAGACCCAGAGTAGCTCCAGGCATCTGCCACCACCATGGCTGTGCCCGGAGAGGCTCCCAGGCTTTGCTGCTGCTGCTGGGTCTGCTGGCAGCTCCCAGGCTCAACCACTGCCACCAGACTCCAGGGCTCCACTGCAGTAGCAGCCACTGCCAGCCCCCTCTCTAGCTTACCAATGTTAAGTGTGCATGCACAGATGCCTTATTTAATTTGGGGGGATTTAAACCCCCCAATGAATTTTTAAAAACTTATCAGATTTTGTTTTGCAAACCTAGGGAGTCCCCAAATGTTGCAGAAAAAAAATCTGTTTTGGGTAGGCGTGGCCCCAATCTGTGGATTTAGATATCTGCAGATGGAGGTCACACTTGCCAAATTAAAAATGGCAGCTAGCTGTTGTAATTTGTAGTGGGACTTCAGCCCATATCTACACAAAAGGTATGATTATGTTAACACACATCTAAATTAATTTGGTAGTTTCATACATATTCCAGTTGTCACACGTTAAATATTTTCAAACATGCTAATAAACCTTTACAGAGTAGGAGGTATATAAAAATCACATATGAAATATAGGTCCAGCTGAGAGCCGGCGGGCACTGTGGGCACGCACGTGGGCATTGCAGGCTCATGCGCATGGATACGGTGCACGCACCACTTTTGGGTAAACCTGAAAGTGACACGGATGCTCTAGCGATCCCGGCCAAAACTCTAAGGAAACCATAGAGTTTTGGCCGGGATAGCTAGAGTGTCCCTGTCATTTCCAGGTTAAACTGGAAGTGAAGTAGGCGCATCACGCACGGGCGCGTGAGCACATGGTGACAGGTGCGCGCAAGTACATGGGCGCGCCATGACAGACGTGCTCGCGCATCGCGCACTAAGGCCACGGCCCCGAGAAGCTCTCGCCGGTGGAGCAGCGGGGCCTGGCAAGCCTACATGTATCCCCAGAACCATAGGTTGTATTCCCTGATCATCACATTGACTTTGGACCCTTTTTCATGATCCATTTTTTGTAGTATAACAACTCCTGAATTTACCTCAACCTCTAATACTTAAGTACGTTCAAAGGTGAATCAGAAATTCATGTTAGTTCAGTCAGTAATCCCTGGCAATATAAGGTCCTCTTGACTCATCTATTTCATTTCATCCAGGGATAAATGATCCAGTAAAGCAAAGCAGCATTGCTATCTCTGATGGGTGTAGTTATCAGTTTCAAAGCAAAACACAGTGATCTATGAGTGACCCAAGGCAAAGAGACGGAACCCCCTGAAATCCCTTGTCTGTGTAGATAGAGTTTGCGATCTCATGATATTAAAACTGAAGTAATGATAATGAAGCTAGATTGTGTGAACGCTCCATGCTTTCTCTTACCTACATGCACACACACCCTCCTCTTAAACTGTTTCTTCCGCTTTAGGGAAATAGTCTGATGAAGCTCAGTCATTTCGATAGACAGTGACATCCCAATAGTAACCTGGTAACATTTTAAAGGCCAACAAAATTATTGTGGCATGAACATTCCTGGGCAAGACAATCTTGCTTTTGACTTCACTAAAGCTTTCTCCCACCATGTTTAGCTACAGAATGATATCATGTTGAAAGGTTGGGCCTTTCCAGTGGATTCCTCTACCCAAATAACCTGAACATTCAAATTCTTATTTCAAGCAACACTGGAGACTCGGCTAATAAAACCATCAAGCCTAGAAGGCCACTGTAACTGAGTGCATCTGAAACTGCTTCCACACTTCAGAGTGTTTGGTGGGGGGAGAAGGGTCGTCTGACTGAAACGCTTGATCATTCTAAAACATGAAACAATGTTTCCCAATGTCTTGGCAATGTAGAAATGATGGCATATCTTCACATCCTACTTAGGTATGCAGAATGGTAGTTTATAGGAATTTATTTCAATCTTGTGTAATCTTTCTCTTGGACCTGAGCTAAAGTTTTCAGTTTCAAAATCCTATGGTGAGAGTCGCGCCTAATTTTTTTTTTATAAGGCCAGGAGAACAAGGAAACATTTGGACTACCAGCGTGACCATATATTAATAAACATGAGGGTGCAACTACTAGTATTATTCTGCAGAAATGAATGAATGAATGAATGAATATACCATAAGCACTTTATTCTTCTCACATAATTTCTTCTCAGTGACATTATTGAACAGGCAGTTGAAAACAAACATCGTTAAATGAGAAAAGAAGAGCAGGGCTTGCTTAATTCCCACTGCAACATTTTCCCAATGACGAATGCTCCCTAAATGGATTTAGCTTTTTGAAAAGAAGTCAGAGAGAAATTTGATGTGGCCCCCTGACCCCTGGTAAGCACATGTATCTTCACCTGTCACATAACACACTGGCACTTGCTTACTTTTCTGCAGAGACTATTGATTTTGCTTATTGGCTGCAGGCTAGTCCATAAAGAACAAATTACAAAGTCAGAGGTCTACAGTTAGCAATTGCTTGCATGATAACAGGGAGCGCAACGCTATTTGCACCATGTGGCATTCGCATGCTCACAGATGCAGGCAAACTGAAAACAGAAGCTACCAATGTATGCCTTCTGGCTTTTCAAAGAGGTAAAATAAATGAAGTACATTCTCTATTGCTCTCTTCCGACAAGCAATCTCAGTGGATTTAGGCTTAATCTACGGCCTTGGTTTAAAAAACATGATTTAACAGCATACATATGTGTAATGTAGAAAAGAAGATTTTATTAGGCTGTTTGGATAAATTAACTGAATGCATATAATTGTTCTTTTATCGTTTCTACTTTATCAGTAGAACATTTGTTAATGACTAAAGACACATTCAACTTTACATTCTGATTTACACTACTCATTGAAAAGGAAACCACTATGTATTACATAGCTTGATTTCACTGAGCATTTGAACTAATGTGAAGGGATGGTTTATGTCCATTATGGCCTCACTCTTTACTTGGTGTAATATGTGAAAACTAATCTGATACTGGCACAGCACTTACAAGATTAGGAATGTCTTATAACCAACTGTGTACGTCTGAGTATTCTCATATATTCTACTTGCGGAGTTGACCAAATCTTTGGATACTTAAATCTGGTGACTGGAGCTGTGACAGTTCTCTCTACAAACGTAAAAAGGACCACAGGTTTGCAGAAATATGTGAAATTAAAAAAAAATCCATTACAGTTTTTAAAAACCCAAAAATAATAAAAAGACTACCTGTAGATTTAAGCAACGGATTCCCTCAGTGGCTGTTGTTAGGCAACCACAACATTCCAGGCTTCATTTTCTGTGAGTAAAAAGCAGGGAAGCCCTGACCTGGATGGCCCAGGCTAGCCTGATCTCGTCAGATCTCAAAAGCTAAGCAGGGTCAGCCCTGGTTAGTATCTGGATGGGAGACCACCAAGGAATACCAGGGTTGCTGTGCAGAGGAAGGCACTGGCAAACCACCTCTGTTAGTCTCTTGCCATGAAAACCCCAAAAGGGGTCGCCATAAGTCGGCTGCGACTTGAAGGCACTTTACACACATAAAAAGCGGGGGGAGGGGGACAGGCCCTTTCCAGGCTTGTTTTGGTCTTTGAGGGAGTACTCAGTGGGGCCAGACCTAGGGTTACCAGCTCCAGGTTGGGAAATTCCTGGTTTGGGGAGGCAAAAGGCCTAAGCAGGGTATAATGCCATAGACTCCACACTCCAAAGCAGTTATTTTCTTCAGGTGGTCAGATCTCTATTGTCTGGAGTTCAGTTGTAATTCCGGGAGGTTGGAAACTCTAGTCCTAGAAGCACAATCTGGGGGAATTGATACTACCCAACTTGCATGACTCAGCTAGGCCGGGCTGCTTGCTACTGTTCAACAGCAGCCACACTATGAAAGCCAGTTTGGTATAGCGGTTAGAGGTTCAGAGCAGGGTCTGTGATACCAGGGTTCAAATTCCCGTCTTCCTATTGAAGCACGCTGGTTGATTTTAGGCCAGTCATATACTTTCAGCCTAACTTACCTCACAAGGTTGTTGTGTGGATAAAAAGGAAAGGAGAATAATGTAAGGTGCTTTGGTCCCCACTGTAGAGAAAGGTGGTGTATAAATAAATAAATAAATAAATAAGACATATACTGGAAGATGGGAGGCCGATAAAAGGTGGGTTGGTGAATGGTTAAGGAGAGAATGATGCAAGGAAAGGAGAGAGGATATGGAGGTTGCCAGAAGGGTAGAAAGAGGAAATAATGTGAGAGGGGAGGGACCTCAGGAGGGTTTAAGGCAGGGATGGGGAACCTCAGGTCCGGGGGCCATATGCGGCCCCCGAGGACATTTTTTGTGGCCCTCGGGAGCTCCGGGGCCTTGCCACGGAGGGGCGAGACAGGGCAGCCCTCCCTGAGGGTGTTCCTGGGGCCATGACTTCCAGAGGCGCTGCGGCGCCCTTTGGACCTCCTCTCACCGACTGACAGCTGTTGGTCGGCGAGAGGAGGAAGGACGCTTCCCCCAAGGCTGCCCCCTATAGCCGCAGCGTGCAGGAACGCCAGGGCACTCTGTAAGCCCCTCTCGCTGCCAGTCGGCTGTTGAGCAGCGAGGGGGGGGAAGAGGCCCACGGCTCCCAGTGGCAGAGCATGTGCGCAGGAGCCGATCGGGCTTCAGGGGCTTTTTGTGGACTGGAGGGGGAGGGCATGGAGCCTGGGGCCAGGTTGTGTGGGGCCGGCGGGTGTGTGTGTGTGTGGGGAAACGCTTTTCTCTCTCCGTCTCTGTCTCTTTCTTTGTCTGTCTCGGTCATTTTCTTTTTCCCCCTCTTTCCATTTCTTTCTCCCTCTCTCCCTTTTCCTCTTTCTCTGTTTTCCTTCCTTCCTCTCTTCCTCCCTTGCTGATCGACTGCGTGCTGCGTCCCCCTGGTGCCTCGTTTGCTCGGGCCCACCGCTGGCTGCCCTCCCGCCTGGGGAGAGGACCGGGGAACGGGGGCACCCTCCAGGCCTTCTCTGCGTGGCCTCCCCTGGGGCTGCCAACCTCCAGGTGGTGGCCGGAGACCTGGCAAATCTAGCCTCTCCCCCCCACACCAGGAGATCTACACCTGGTATGGCCCCCGAATGATGTTATAAATGTGCAAATGGCCCTTGGCAGGAAAAAGGTTCCCCACCCCTGGTTTAAGGCCATCGACTCCATCCCCAAAGCAGCCATTTCCTCCAGAGGAACTAGGGTTCCCAACCTCCAGGTAGGGGTTAGAGATCACCCGGAATTACAATTGTTCTCCAGATGACAGAGATCAGGAGAAAATGGCAGCTTTGAAGAGTGGACTCTATGGCATTATATAATGCTGAGACCCCTCCCTTCCCCAAACCGCACCCCCCACACACACGTCTCTACCCCCAAATGTCCAAGAATTTCCCAGCCTGGACCTGGCAAACCTAAGGGGGACCTAATCTCTGTAGTTGGAAGATCTGTATTGATTCCAAGAGATCTTCAGGTCCCACCTGGAGGTTGGCAACCCTTGAATGAGAAAAGGAAGCAGGAATTTAGGAGAGGCTGTGGGGCTTTCAGAAAAGGGGAGTATGAAATAGTGGAGGAGGGGGAAACGAGATGCCTCCCACAAGTCCTTGCAAGTTCCCACTTAGTATAAATAAATCCTATGAATTGCTGCTTCAATATAAAAATGAAGAATCCTGGCTACTTGAAGACTGACCAGTTTATTTGGCATAAATTGTGCAGGGAAAGGTCTACATCAGGGGTGGGGAACCTTTTTTTTTTGCCAAGGGCCATTTGGATATCTTCGACATCATTCGGGGGCCATACAAAATTTATATATATATAAAACAAAAAGTGATGAGCAGTGCAATCTTATGCAGGTCTACTCTAAATCCTACTCAAGTCCAGTCAGCAGGGCTTACTCTTTGGAAAGTGTCAGTAGGTTTCTCCTGCAGATGTCTAGGATCTTAACCTATTGGCAGCCTACCCATTTTGGCCCAGAGAAACTATGAAGTACACTTTGTTTATTGAGAAATTTTACATGCTGCCTGGAACTTGGATGGAATTTGACATCAGATCTCAAAAGCTAAGCAAGATCGGCCCTGGTTAGTACTTAGATATGAGACCACCAAGGAATACCAGAGTCCTTATGCAGAGAAAAGCAATGGCAACTCACCTCTGTTCATTTCTTGCCCAAGCCAGCAATGCTGTGGATTGAACTTAGAAGGGTCCAGATTGGGGAGGGGCAGAGAGTACACAGAGAGAGATGCTGCACATTTGGTAGTCCATCCTGCACCTGGGACCTTCTGCATGCCAAGCAGATGCTCTACCCCTGATCCACAGCCCCTGCCAAGCAGATGCTCTCTCACTGATCCACAGCCCCTCCCAAGCAGATACTCTACCCCTGATCCACAGTCCCTGCCAAGAAGATGCTCTACCCCTGAGCCACAGCCCCTGCCAAGGAGATGCTCTACCCCTGATCCACAGCCCCTCCCAAACAGATGCTCTACCCCTGATCCACAGCCCCTGCCAATGAGATGCGCTACCACTGATCCACAGACCCTGCCAAGGAGATGCTCTACCCCTGATCCACAGCCCCTGCCAATGAGATGCTCTACTGAAGCGCGCCAGCAGGCAGATCCAGCGGGGAGGGACTTAGCAGAGGGCCGTCCGGGTGCCGTGTGGGAAGCACGCGCCAGCTGGCAGATCCAGCGGGGAGGGGCTGGCCAGGGTGCCCTTTGGCGGCCATGCAGGAAGCGTGCACCAGCCAGAGGTTCAAGTGGAGAGGGGCTTATATTCAAATCTTCAGAAGAAGGCATATTTATAAAGAGTACCTTATGGACTTCTTAAAGAACTTTTCTACAACTACTGCTACAATAGAAAATCTTTTTGCACAAAGACTGCATTAGAAAAAGCATTGTCTATTTGTGTACATAGTTGTATGTGTTCCCTATATGTATCACTGCACTTTGGTTATTTATATGTTTAAACACGATACTTGTGTGTCCGCTTTGTACGGATATCTCTGTGCTGATTTCCAAACCTTGTGGTAATAGCGCAGGAGTGCTCTTTTTCTGTGGTTTGCTTAACCTCCAGGTATTAGCTGGAGATCTCCAACTATTACAACTGTTCTCAGCCGATAGAGATCAGTTCACCTGGAGAAAATGGCTGCTTTGGCAATTGGACTTTATGGCATTGAAGACCCTCCCCTCCCCAAACCCCACCCTCCTCAGGCTCCGCCCCAAAAACCTCCTGCTGGTGGCGAAGAGGGACCTGGCAACCTTAGTTGAGGTGCTACTACTATAGTAAAGGCCACTGAATCCAAAGATGAGGGTACACAGAACAGGGCGTCTGAGACTGATCTTAGTGATAGGTAGGTTGATACAGGTACAGGTTGTCCTTTGTTGTACTCTGAATCTATGCTGTTTCCATCTTTAAAGGTAAGAATAGCACCTTGAATTGCGCTCCAAAACAAATGTGAAGCCAGTGGAGCTCTTTTTGGACTGGCAGAACTTAGTCCTTACAGTTAAAGCTGATTAACAGCCTTTCTGCCTCTGTTTCTACCATCAGCAGCTTACCTATCATGACATCACACTTGGAGCAGATATTTTATATCCATATCTACCATCCACCATTTCCTTCAATATCCTGCGCTCACACAAGTATTATCTTGACTTCAGAAGCTCAAACTACAATAAACTAGTGACATCTAGTCCAAAGATGTAGAGAGGCACACATTGATGTTCCTCTCGTGGATCTAATAGCGTCAGAGTATACCTGAAGATTCACTCACTTGAAAATAAACTGCATCGAAATCTCTTTGCATATGAAAAACTTACAAGACAAGATGAGATTAGAAGGCTGACTACTTAAGAGTTTTGATATTGTTATCTGTTAATCGCATTAGGATTCATCAGTGAAGGCTATGCACCAAAAGTGTAAAAACATATCTATAGCCTACAGAAATGAGATGCCTATTAAAGATATTTATCAAAACTTATAAATTACTCTTAGTTCATGTATTATTATTCATAGCATAGATGTTAACTACTGTACTTCCGGTCACTGTGCCCCTGTTTATTAGGACAAGAAATATTTCGTGCTGTTCTTTAAATACAGCTTTATTTGTTGTGCACCAACCCCACATACTACAGTTAACAGCATAATCTAGTTCTAGTACATATATGATAGACATTTAGCAGCTACATTACTAATGAACCCCTGCTGGGTGGGTTTAGATCTGACAGGATGCTTTCTATTAAACAACTGCATGATTCTGTTTTTTTGTTTCAGAATTAACACTACATGTTTATACCAAGCTCCACTGACAGGCAATTCAGGAATACCAAAGAATATTATAAACTTAAACAAGAAGTGAACAATTTCTCACGCAGATTGACATGACACTATATGAAGTCGACTTAAGTATGAAACCAGGCTTTTAAGGAGTTGCCATGAACGACCACTATTTTTTTTGTAAGTTCCTGTATTGAAATGCTGTTCATTAATCCATGCAAATCCATTTCAAAGAAGATCAGTCATATTTACTGTATAAGATGCAATCTAGGACATTTCTAAAATGCCACTTTAAAGTACAGTTCTAATATTTACACGGACCATATGCTTGGACTGTGCAGGCAGAGATCAAAAAATTGTGTATTAGCCAGAAAGGTGAAACCCTTGTGAATGCATGATAGAAGACAGACCATAGGTAGAGGATCTTATCTGATGTGTTTCACAGAGTCTGTGTCTTGTATGCCAGCTAGGGAAAAGTCTCAGTTACTGGTTTTGCTTATTACTCTCATGGGTAATTTTTTTTTTTTTTTTTGTCACTTCAAAACCATCCAGGACTCCAACACGTGGCCTTTCTGCGGTGTCAGGTGGATGGAACAAGTTCGTCATAGCCTGGTACGAGGAGCAGCCATGAGTTGGAACATCCTCCACAATTATTACTGTTACTAATTCTGCTTTGAAATATGTTGAGCATCTGCATGGGGAATTCAATGAAGTGTGGCCAAAATAGAACTTGCATTTATGCCCAAGCTCCCAGTGTCCGGGTAAGACAGCACAAGACGGATCGTATGGCCTTAGCCATCGCAAGACCTCATCACTTTTCATGGGAGAACAGCAAAGTGCTGATCACAAAACATTTGCGCTGAGGGAATACAGATAAAAATCTGCAGGTGTAATTTTAAACAGGAATCTGTACAGCGTAAATTTAAATTGACAGAGCTGATATTTTACAGTTTCTTAAAAAGATCATGCAAACATACATCCAATTATGCAAATACATAAGCATGAATGATTAAACCTAGATTTTTCTAAATTCACATCGCTATAAAAGGTTAACCTTCTATTCATGTAAACAATGCAGATCTGTGAGAAACACAGTACATATTTGTGAAAAATAACAGATGGAAAGGCCCACATTTTACTTCTCATGAGAAACTGGCAGCTTTGAATTATATCCAGGCCTGCCTGTCTCATCTTTTGAAAGATGTAACCATTCTTTCACGAAAATAGGTTGGTAGCTCCAATCAATTTATGTTCATGTGATATAACTACAATCCCTTTTATCTGAACACCAGGATAATAAGAAGTTCAGATAAATATGATTATATTCAGATGAAGCTACTTTGGGAACATTCAATAACTTTAGTTGATAGGCATTTTTAAAAACTGAGGCATAGATAAGAGGACTTCTGCCATGCCTACACACAGAGGTTTGAACATAATGCCAAAGCGTGATTTCATGCTGTGTGAGCAATCCTCGATGGAACCTATGGCTAACATGGGATCTTTCTCCCCTCGTGCTGTGAGCTAATAATTTACTACATACCGTGTGGGAAACAATAGTTGGTAATTACATGCAAAGGGACAAATGATAGTTTCTGTTTGCTCTGCAAAACAGGATTGTAAACTGTGAACGAACAAATTGCACTTTACAATCCAGATTTGCAGAGCAAGGAAAACATAGTTTGCCTGGCCAGATAAGCCATGCTTTGTCACAACCTAGAAAGTAACTAATTAGCTTGCCAGGTGTGAGGGGTAGGGTTGCCAGGTCCCTCTTCGCTACCAGCAGGAAGTTTTTGGGGAGGAGCCTGAGGAGGGCGGGGTTTAGGAGGGGAGGGACTTCAATGCCTAGAGTCCAATTTCCAAAGCAGCCATTTTCTCCAGGTGGAGATCTGCTGGAGATCAGTTGTAATAGCAGAAGATCTCCAGCTAGTACCTGGAGGTTGGCAACCCTAGTGAGGGGGCAGTGAGGAGGTGCCACACTCTGCCCCCCCTTCACACACCTCATGTCCCCCTTTCTTCTCTGAAGCCTTAACCTTCTCCTCCACCTAGAGTTGCCAAACTCCAGGTACTAGCTGGAGATCTCCTGCTATTACAACTGATCTCCAGCCGATAGAGATCCGTTCCCCTGGAAAGAAAAAATAGCCACTTTGGCTATTGGACTCTATGGCATTGAAGTTCCTCCCCTCCCCGAACCCTGCCCTCCTCAGGCTCTGCCCCCAAAACCTCCTGACGGTGGTGAAGAGGGACCTGGCAACCCCACCTCCACCAGCCTCAGAGTTGCATTGGGAGCTCAGAGACCACTTTCCTGTTCCTTCTCCTCAGTGTGTTGTCCTTCGCTCTCCTTCCCTTGCACTCGCTCTGTGACTTGGGCCACTCAATGCTCCCTTCTCCTCGCCAGCTGGAAGTTCCCTTGCCTTTTATCCCTTTCTCCTCCTCATTTCCGCCTCTTCCCCCAGGTGCTACCCTTTTCCTGAATTGATCCCATTGCCCATTCCAGCCCTGTAGCTGCACCTACACTCATGCTCTAGCTCCTCCTTGCCATCCAGGGGAGCCTGGCAACCCTGCTGAGTCCACTTCCTTTCCCAGCTCCAGTCTGCCAAGGCTGTTTGTCATTGGATCTTCGGCCTCTGGAGAGGCCCTGCTGAGTTGATGCCCCACCTCCAACTCCAGCTGTGAGGGTTCCTGGCTGCGCCTCATAGGGTTGCCAACCTCCAGGTACCAGCTGGAGATCTCCTGCTATTACAACTGTTCTCAGCCGATAGAGATCAGTTCACCTGGAGAAAATGGCTGCTTTGGCAATTGGACTCTATGGCATTGAAGTCCCTCCCTTCCCCCCAAACCCCTCCCTCCTCAGGCTCTGCCCCCAAAATCTCCCTCTAGTGGCAAAGAGGGACCTTGCAACCCTAGCACCTCAGTCCCATGGCCTTGCCTGGCAGCCTGCGATTCCTGGAGGCTACCTGCAGTTGGGTCCGGGTTGCGGCTGGCCCCTGAGCCAGGCTGGAATCCAGCAGCAGTGTTGTCGTCCCTCTCCCGGCCTCCAAAGGTAAGTGTTGCAGGGGACGGGAGATGCTGCCACCGTGGTATGGGTTGCAGAAGTCTGGCCGCCAGCCTGGTGCCAGACAGGAGGATTGGGCAACTGAAGCCAAGGCTCCTTGTAGGCTAGGGTTGCCAGGTCCCTCTTCGCAACCGGCAGAAGATTTTGGGGGCGGAGCCTGAAGAGGGCGGGGTTTGGGGAGGTGAGGGACTTCAATGCCATAGAGTTAAATTGCCAAAGTGGCCATTTTCTCCAGGTGATCTATCTCTATCGGCTGGAGATCAGTTGAATTAGCAGAAGATCTCCTGCTACTCCTGGCAGTTGGCAACCCTATTGTAGGCTCATTCATATAGTACCTAAGGAATAGCCTTGTGTTACGTCTGAATCAGGCCATTTGAATGAACAGACTTTCAGCCAATATGAACCGTCTTAGTTATCCTGTGGGGGGCTTCACACATGACATTTTTCTTATACCAAAATATAGTTTTTTTAAAAGGTGAAATTCTAAAAGTAGTGTGTGCAGTGGTCATTAAATACATACATGACATGAACCGCCTTTTCAATATTTGAATGAAAAGTACTTTGTTGGCTTGTGTATTTGTTTGTTGTTTTCTGCCTTTGCTCATAAATATCCCAATAAAACCTCAAATATCTTTGCTTAATAATGCAATGGCCAATACAGATGGGGGTAGTTTTGCATTGCTTTTCTGTAATCATCTGAAAAAGAAGGGTTGTTCCACAAGCACTCAATATAGTGGTATATCTTGGCCCCTCAATTTTCACAAAACCAACAGATGTACAGAAGGATCCAACTCGGAATTGTTCCCTCTCACAAATAAACACATTCAAACACATTTGAAATATCCATGTTTGAATAAGCCAATTTAGCTGCAAAAAAGGCTTTTTACCAACTCAGCCTAGCTTGTAAGATGGTCCCTTACTTTGATATGGCTGACCTGGCCACCTGGATATACGCCACAGTAACACCAGGACTAGACTACTGTAATGTATTAATCATTGGTCTCCACTCAATATCAACTTGGAAACTCCAACTGGTCCAGAATGCCACAGCTCAGGTGTTAATAGGAGCTAGATGAAGCATGCATATTACTCCCATTCTGCTGACATTCCATTGGCTGCCCATCTGCTACTGGATATCACATACAAAGTCCTTCATGGACTTGGCCCCTCTTATTTACGGGACCGCCTATCTCCCTTTGCACAACAACTTTGCTCAAGTCAGCAGGAGCGTTTACAGGTGCCAACCTGCAAATGGGAAATCAACAAATGTCCATACACGTGCTTTCTCCATTGTGCCTTCTGCCTTGTGCAACGGTTTGCCCAAGGAGGTCAGGAAAGCTCCCATGTTTCTGGCTTTCCACAAACTGCAAAACCGAAGTATTCAAGAGGGCTTTCTATGCAGGTAATAGGGTTGCCCTGCACAAAATAGTTTTTATTTATTTGTTTATATTTAGATTTATATCCCACCCTAACCACCAGGACTCAAGGCAGGTAACAAAAAGTCATATATACATTTGAAACCAAGAGCAGTTAAAATAGATTAACCTATAAAATAATAAATAATAATAAAATAATGGAAGTGGTGCCATGAGCTCCCAGCAGAGCTGAATGCCGAGGCTAACAGACCATCCACAAAGTAAGTGGGTAGGGCATCTGAGAGCCATTGCAGGGCTGTCTCCCTTATACCAGTATTACCGAACTGGTGAGTCAGTAGATCATGATTGACTGTGTCAAATGGTGCCATCAGATTGAGTAATAACAGCAGCGCTGATCTGCCATGATCCAGCTGTCTGCGGAGATCGCCGTTTCCAACCCATGGCCAAGTTGGAAGCCAAATTGAAATGGGTCCAGAGCCAATGTGTCCTCCAGGAAAGCCTGGAGCTGCTCCACTGTTATATGTACCTAAAGTGCATTTGCTCCAAAGAGCCCATATCTCACAAATAACACATACATTGTGGCACAAACTTTCATGGACCATAAGTCCTTCGTAACTAAGTTTTTGAAAACTAATCTGTTAAATGGTCATGCACACACAGAAAGACTCAAGTTAGTGATCATTAATAACTAGAGTAGAATTTCATTTTATTGATCATTTCCTATAATGATAAAAAATTACTTTCTAAAACCAATTATCCTGTTGCTTCACTGGGTGTTTATTTTCATCCATGCAATAATTTCTTTGATGCTTTCATTGATAAGAGAGATTTTCCTTTTGTTTTGGTTGCAGACTGGAAGCTGGTAGTAACTGCTCCATCTTAGAAGCTAGGCTTTGAAATGTCTGACTTGAAGTCTGTCTGCCCAAGCAACATTTGGCTTTTTAGATTTGAGAGGAGCATTTATTTTAATAGATGTTTATAATGTCCAGGCAGTCTTTAGCCACATTACCTCTCATCACATGAAATTGTTAGTGGGGAGCTAAATACATTTTAGCCAAAAATAAGCCTTAGCCTCAGTTCCAAGATACAAACACTTGATTAGAGTATTTTTGAGCAAGTACAGAGTGCTTCCCCTCAGTTCACAGCAACCAAATATACTTATGTACCTGACTTCTAGGTTGGAAGAAGTGATTTGAAGTCAGTTGGAACTCTAACAATCTCTTATTTTAGTAATTAAAGTCCTAGGAAATAGCCATGTCCACACAACCAATGATTCATTTCCCAACAAAATTTTGAATCCTATACCATACATCACCTCAGGCATAGGACCTGCCACAACATTTGAGTGAAAAATATAGGTACACCACTGAAATCATCAAATAGTTCAGAATGTATTTATAAGCAAATCGCTTTTCTGTGGATACCTAATGGCATGCCTTATTACACATGTTTAGATTTTCTACCCACCCACCCCCAGTATGATTTTACACTGTAAATATCTTAAGTTTATACTGTGGATTCACAATGTTACATATCTATACCTGTTTAAGAATTTAATAATTCAGAAATCATTAGCAAAATATGAGATAATGTTCCCAAGAAAAGCTTACATCCAGATATGTATTAAACTTACTTACAAAATTTATATATGGCCTTTCTACCCTTATCAGGGCCACCAAGACACCGAACGTACATAATAAAAATACATATTTTAAATCATTAGAACCAAACAAAACACACAAATTAAACCAAAGGTAAAATATACATACAAAAACATAAAAACAACAATTAAAACATGGGGCAGGAAGGAGGAATCACAAAGGGAATGCTAGATGGAACAAAAAAGTCATCACCAGCCAGCGGAAGATGGCAACAGAAGGTGACAGACAAGTCTTCCTGGGGAGAGATTTACAGAGTTTCGGTGCCATACCTGAGAAGGCCCTGTCTCGGTTTGCCACCCACCTAATCTCAGAAGGTGAGGGTACCCAAAGCAGAACCTCTGAAGATGACCGTAAATGTCTGGTAGTTTGTAAGGGAGTAGGTTGGCCTTCAGGTATGCTGGGCTCAAGCCAAATATGGGTTTAAAGGTCAACATCAGCGCCTTGAATTATGCCCAGAAACAGATTGGGAACCAATGTAGATGGGTCAAGACTGGAATAACATGGTCTCTATGACCCACTTAAGTTAACATCCTGGCTGCAGCATTCTGCATCAATTGAAGTTTCTGAACCCTTCTCAAGGACAGCCCTATGTAAGGTGCATTGCAGTAATTTAATCTGGATTCAACCAGGGCATACACCTCAGTGGCCAGATGGTTTCTGCCCAGGAAAGGTTGCAGCTGGCTAAACAGCCAAAGCTAGGAAAAGGCATTCCTGGCCACAGCTGCTACTTGCTTATCTAGCAATAGGTCTGGGTCCAGAGAAACCCCAAACTGAGGGCCTGTCCTTCCAGGGGAGGGCAACTCCATTCACAATAGGTCCTGAGTCAGAAATTCTATTCACCAATAGAGCTTCTATCTTGTTGGAATTAAGCTTCAGTTTATTAGCCTGCATCCACTCCAAAATGCATCCAGGTCCTAGTTCCGGGTTTCTACATCCTCCCTTGGATTGGCTGGAAGAGCAAGATAGATACGGTTGCCAGCTCTGGGTTGGGAAATACCTGCAGATTTGGGGGTGGAGCCTGGGGAGGGTGGGGTTTGGGGAAGGGAGGGGCCTTAGCAGGATATAAGGACGCCAGCTCTGGATTAGGAAATACCTAGACGTTTTTGGAGTGGAGCCTGAGGAGGACAGGGTTTGGGGAGGGGAGGGACTTCAGTGTCATAAAGTACAATTGCTAACATGGCCATTTTCTCCAGGGGAACTGATTGGCTGGAGATCAGTTGTAACAGCAGGAGATCTCCAACTAGTACCTGGAGGTTGGCAACCCTAGGAGGATACAATGCCATAGAGTACACACTTCAAAGCAGCCATTTTCTCCAGGGAAACTGATCTCTGTAGTCTGGAGATGGATTGTGAAAGCAGGAGATCTCCAGGCCCCACCTGGAGGTTGGCAACCCTAAATAGAGCTGTCATCTGCGTACTGGTGACAATGAGAACCCAGCCTAAACTTCCATAGGATCTCACCCAGTGGTTTCATATAGGTGTTAAAAAGCATAGGAGATAAGTTGAGGCTTGTGGGACCCCAAAGGCCAAGAGTCTGAGCAATAGACCCCCAGCACCACCTTCTGAAGCCTCCCCTCCAGGTAGAACCATAATTACCTCAAAATGGCTCCTCTCAGTTGCAGACCAGAAAGGCCATCCAGAAGGATACCATGACTGATGGTATTAAAAGCTGCTGAGAGGTCCAAGAGAATCAACAGTCACACTTCCTCTGTCCATCTCCCAGTGCAGGTCAACTACTAGGATGATCAGGCTGTTTCAGTCCCCTAACCAAGCCTGAAACCAGACTGGAAAGGATATACTAGTTATATGCTAGCACAACATTAATCTCCCCCTCACACGCACATCCTGACTCCTTTCCTTAAATAAATATCTGGCTTATCAGAATGACATTTCCACTTCTACGTCATTGTCACTTCTCCAAATGTTTAGAGATCTCGTATAGCCAAAATGTATGTACATTTACTCAGATGTAAGCCCCACTGTGTTCAAAGGGACTTACTCCAAAGTAAGTATGTGTATAAGAGTGGAGCCTCAGTTACCTACCATCACTGACTGAAACATTGTTACTGACATTAATGAGATTGTCGTTTTCCATTCACAAAAGGCCAAGATTGTCTGGTCAGATGATGCCTCATTGGACAGATGCAAGCTTTCTGTTATGAATGATATATAGGGTTGCCAGGTCCCTCTTTGCCACCGGCGGGAGGTTTTTGGGGCGGAGCCTGAGGAGGGTAGGGTTTGGAGAGTGGCAGACCTTCAATGCCATGGAGTCCAACTGCCAAGGCAGCCATTTTCTCCAGGTGAACTGATTTCTATTGGCTGGAGTTCAGTTGTAATAGCAGGAGATCTCCAGCTATTACCTGGAGGCTGGCAACCCAAATGATATACCAGTTACCACACTAGAACATATGGCCTTTATGAGTATTTTGTTCTCTTAAAAGTGAATATTAAGCATACCCAATGTTTTTCTGTATTAAATTCTATTTAGTACCTCTTATCTTCCCCTTCTCCAAGGATAGATGCCTACATGGTTCTTCTCTCCTCCTTCATTAATCCTCAAAACAGCCCTCTAGGGTGCAAGAGAAAGACTGGCCCATGGTCACCCAATGAGTCTTAACTATTACACCACATTGACTAAGTTATGAGTTGATTTAGGGTGCATCTCCCTAGTGTACCCTTATGCCGCTCAGCTTAAAATGTTTGGCTACCAGCTTTCCCCTCAATGGAATTTACAAATGCCTCTGAAAGTGTCAGTGATTGCCATCTTGCAGCCAGCCAGATTTCTGAGGACAGCCATATTCTGTTTAATTAGTCATTTTTACTTCCACAATAGAAATTTTAAGCAAATAGAAATTAAAAAATTACAGCTGCATTTGAGTGGCTTTCTCTTGTCAATGGAGAACAAAATCTATTGTATGGAGACTACAGCAAATTATACTTCATTATTTTTGGTCATTACATTACTTTTTCATGGAGATGATATTTAAAGAAAAATATACTGATGATCATTTAGCAGAGCCAAAATTCACTTAAATGAGCTGCCAGAAGAATAGAACTCTTAAAATAATTGATTTCCCTCCT
Source organism: Euleptes europaea (assembly GCF_029931775.1). Taxonomy (NCBI): domain Eukaryota; kingdom Metazoa; phylum Chordata; class Lepidosauria; order Squamata; family Sphaerodactylidae; genus Euleptes; species Euleptes europaea. The sequence goes on along the minus strand of NC_079318.1, from coordinate 49,616,580 downwards.
TCCATATCATATGAAAAATGTATAATACTGTACAATGAAGTCCTTTTAAACAAAAGTCATTTTGTGCCCATTTAAAGAAACATAAAATACATTGTGGTGCTTAATTAACATACACTCGAACGAACTGATTTCCAGTTCATAAATTTACAAAATATTTTTAAAAAGAGCTCTTTATACAAGGTAACCTTTGTCCCAAACTTGTTATACTCGATAGCGATGTCTTTTAATGATAAATTTGCACCACAGGCTTCCTCAGTGTTTCTGCAGCCATTCTGATGCATTAGATCTGCTGAATGTATGGAATGGTTTGAAAATGACAACTACCTCATGACAGGCAATAGCAGCAGACAGCCTTTGGGGAAAAAATCTATACTGACCTCACCTCCATCCAACTCCTATTGACAGTTGTCATTCAAACTGTGATATCACATAAACACTTTCCGATCTGCAGCTTAAGTTTTCATAGTAGGGCAGAATCCTGTTAACTTCTGACCCACCTCTCAGATACCCAATCTGATGCATTCATGTTTGCAAACCATTGACAGACTTTTTCCATTCAGGAATCTATGGCTCCTGATAGACATCTAACACCTTTAAATTCTAGACAAACACTTCCTGGTTCTTGTGAATAAAATTAAATTGAAGGATGTTTCACTCTTAAAAGAGAGTGGATTAGTAATCACCATAGACTTATTCATGCTCTCAGCTCCCTAAACAGTATAATCCTTCCATCTATCAGTACCTAAAATAGAGAAATGTTAAGGTCATGATGATGTCATACTTTCTCCTTTTCTTACCATCTTGTCCACCTCATTCTTTTTTTGTGAATGCTTTTTTAGCTGTGCGAAGTGACAGCCCTTTATTTCATTGCCACCCAATAATATAGATTGTCCGGCATAGTACGAGAGCCTTGTTTATTTGTCCTCTGCCCCCAAAATCTATCTCTGTGGACAGAGTTCAATAATATTTTATGGTCTGAGGCCAAAATACAGAATTCAAGGGGGGAAAGCCTAAAGTAGCTATGGGAACAAAGCATAAATAAAAACTTAAGTGGTAAATTCAGTCAGGCAACTCTGGAAAGAGTAATTTGAAGATCGCGTCCATAGTTTTCTAATGGAACTTTTGTTAGCTCTTGTAATTCACAAGAGCTGAAAAACAAGATCTGGTCATTGTAGAAGTGTTCAACAAAAAAAGTGAGAGGAAACCCTTAAAACAAACAGACAAGACAACAGTACAGGAGTATAGAAGGCTGTAACATATAAGTGCAAAATATGTGTAATAAGACACCTTGAGCCAACTAACAGAAAATGATAAATATATTTAAAGAAGCGGGGAACCTGCAAGGACTTGAGAGCACTTCATTTCCCCCTGTATCCCCCTACTACACTATTTCTTCCTGGCAGCCCTATAACCTTTCTGCTTTTCCTGCTTCCTTCTCTCCTTCCCTTTCATCCACCCACCCATCAAATTTTTATCTGACCCCATCTTCCACTACATTTATTATTTATTCTCTTCATTTACACCCCTCCTTTTTCTACAATGGGGATGCAAAGCAACTTACATCATGCTCCTCTCCTCCATTTTATCCTCACAACTCTGTGAGGTAAATTAGGTTGTGTGTGTGTGACTGGCCTGAGGTCACCGAGTAAGCTTCCATGACTGACTGGGGATTTGAACCTGGATCTCCTAGATCTTAATCTGAAACTCTAGCCACTACACCACACCAGCTTTCATGGGGTGGCTGCTTGGAACAAGTAGCAAGCAGCCAGGCTTGGGTAAGTCATGCAAGTCAGGTGGGAGCAAGTCACCTAGTGGTGCTGCTGGGCCTGGCCTTCATGTGTCCTCCCTCCATCTTTACTGGCCTTCCCATCTCGCCCCCACTCTTGAAATCTGTGGGGGGCTGATCTGCTGACACTTACCTGCTGTGGCACCCAGGTATAGTTATGTCCATCTGATTAGGTTTTAATGGCTTTAATGTTTATGGTTTTAAGGAGGTATATTAGATATTTATGTTCTTAATTGTTGTTACCCGCCCTGAGCCTGGTTCGCTGGGGATGAGGGCGGATTATAAATGTGAATAAATAAATACATAAACAAACAAAGGCCAAAACAGCCCTGGAAGGGGACTCTCCCCATCCATCAACTGTGTCTTGTCAGAAACCAATGTTTGAATACTGTTATGGTTGCCTAGCAACAGCCACTGAGGGCATGCATTACTTAGCTACACATGCTCCTTTTATCATGAATTATTCTTTAGATTTCAGATTTCTCTGAAAACCTTGGGCTTTTTTCTGGTTTGTAGAAACATGTGTCTTGTCTGTACATGCCTTCAGTCTCTGGATTTACATATCCACAGATGGGGCCATGTTGAGAATTAGATACATTGATAATATATACAAGAAAGGACAACAAAATCAATTTTCACTGCTTTCACGGTACATAAATAGTATCAGACATATGAAAAGAAACATACAAAAATGAATAAATAACCATTGAAAGGTGATTCAAATGCAATTCATCCAAAGGTTCAGAGAGCAAAATTCCACAATGGTATGCTAACAACTCTGTTTTGAACATTGTTCTTCAGGTGTACATATGGATTTCTTTTTAAATGCCATCTGAAATACCTCAAGTGCTCTAAAGTAAACAACCATTAATGAGAATGACACAAACTGATATCAGTAGACTATATCTTATTTATGTAATGTGAAAGAAGTGTACATTGACATTGTTATCTTCTATTGTATATAGTATTCAAATATATTTATCATTTTCAGTTAGTGGTCTCAAAGTGTTTTATTGCACATTTCCCCCTCTTATATGTTATACCCTTCTATAGTTTCTGTACTTTTGTTTTGTCTCTTTGTAGAAGTGTACAAATATGCATGTTGAGTGAAAGCCTGTCTTTTAAAATTAGTCTGGAGATATGGATTTATTCTGAAGGATATTTTCCTTCTTGGATGTCAGGTGCTATTTGTTACATCTCAGGTTTTGCTGTCCATCAGAACAGGGGCAGAAAAGAGAGACAGGGACAGAAAGAAGTGATTTTTTGCTCAAGGGGGTCATTCAACAGATATTTTACTCAGAAGGGGGCGCAGCGCAGTCACCATCTTTTTAAAAAAAGGAACACAAGTATTTCTATGCACAATAAGAAGATACAAATACTGAGTGTCGATTCATACATCACTAGTCAAATATTGCCACAACAATTAAGAGAACTGCTGTTGGCTATATCTGTGATCCACTAGTTCACGTATTACATCTCCCCACACAAAGACATACCTGGGAAGAGTCAGGACTACTGAAATGGTTAAAAACAAAACAAAAATCTGTTCTCTGTGAACTGGCCCAAGCATACCTTCTTCTTGAACCAAACCAGTTAAAGGCTTTGAGCAAAATAACAACAGTTACTGGAGGGTTAGATCTGCTTAAAGTCACCCCACTAGGAATTCGTTAGGATATGAGCAGTGTTGTCATACTAGAATCCTGCAGGCTGGTTCCATTCTAGGGGGGGCACCAGGTTCAGAAAGTGCAAAGAGGTCCAAGGCAAAGAAACATTAGATCCTGGAACAGATTGAGGATTTAATATGCGGGTTCCACACGCATAGGATACTGAGCTACTGTAATCATCATTAACTTCCTGGATTTTTACATCCAAATGAAGAAGTGAAAGCAGCCTGAACAGCCAAGACTAGCATGAGCTGGTCAGAGAGTCAAAGCTCCCATTGTCAGATACAAGTAGGAAAGGAGATCCCTGAGTCCTTATATCCCAGTAAGAATATTGCTGAACCTGAGTTCATTCACAAATTCAGAATAATGGACCCTTCCCTGGCTGAATAGAGACATAGGATTCTTATCTCACTACAGATGCTAATTTTCTGCCCCTAGGCATATTTCCTCTGCTCTAATCAAGCTGATTACAATGTGCATTGTATCTTCTCTGCAACACCCCTCCCACCTTCTGATTGGGATATAAGGACTTTGAATTATTACAGTAGCTCAGTATCCAACAACAGTGGATACTCAGTGGAATAGGCTTTCTTGGAAGTTGACGGGCTCTCCTTCTTTGGTGGTATTTAAGCAGAGGCTAGATGGCCATCTGACAGCAATGCTGATTCTGTGAACTTAGGCAGATCATGAGAGTGAGGCAGGAAGGGTTGTGTCAGTGCTTGGCTTTTGTGGCCCTTTCTTACATGCCCAGGGTAATGCCGATTGCCACTTTGGGGTCAGAAAGCAATTCTCCTCCGGGCCAGATTGGTCAGGGATCTTGGAGGGGTTTTTTTTTTTTTGCCATCTTCTGGGTATGGAGCAGGGGTCATTGGGGTTGTGGGGCAGAGGTAGTTGTGAATTTCCTGCATTGGGCAGGAGGTTGACTAGATGGCCCTGGAGGTCCCTTCCAATTCTATGTTTCTATTATTTCATTATTATTTCTATTATTATAACATGTAGATTTCTTCATAAGCAGGGGAAGAAGAAACGATAGATCAAAATCAGTCATATACAATATGGTTTGGATTACCTTCTTCACGGGAATCTACACATTTCCATTTAATATAGGCTGTGTTCTTGGATATGGAGATTCAGGAATGGAATTTTCTGCAGAACATAAGTATACATCTTTCCCATACGTCAGTACTTTCCTGCTTCCTGGCTTGTTTTTGTTCTTTCCTCTGTTTAAACTGGTTTCAGACCAGGAGGAAACCCCAAGGAAGTTTCTTTTCAAAATAAAAGGCTCGACTCTGTAGGATGCCTCAAGAGTGACAGGCATCCCTGCAGCTCTCTTTTATTTCTTCAGTGCTTTCCGAGTCTTGACATTAAGAATGTTCTGAAAACTGGATTTGGCTTCCACAAGAGACACTTAAAACTCCCCTCCAACAAACCTACACATCACACACAAATAATGGAATGGAGTTTTCTAATGTGCAGTTCTATGAGCCAGTTCAAGAGATCTTGAAGGCTTGGAGAAGGCTAAAAAAAATGGTATTTGAAAGAGGCAGGAGCAGAAGCTAAGATGCCTCAGACAAGCAAGCATACATTCTGCTTTGTCAGATCTGATCTTTGCTGCGGCACTGAAGAGATAAGTATGAAGTGACAGAAAGTGTTTATTACCCAGGCAGCAAGAAAACAACAGTGAAAGGATCAAGGCCCCTTCAAGAAGGATACAGCTGTCCACAAAGCACTTAATCCTGGCCAATGGGATCTGGCAGAAAAGCAGGTCACATAGAACAGCTTTGTTTCACTGTGCATAATTGCTTAAATCCAGGTTTAAAAGTATTAAGCGCTCCCTTTTGGCAGCCGGTGGCACTTCAGTTTGATGGAGCCTTAACAGACGGTTGGCAAAAAACAAAGAGAAAATATTTATTCCATCCAATTTTGACAATGCTTTATCCATAAGTTCTCCCAAACTTTTAGTGATTCCAACATATGGCAATTTCTTACATTTACAAGAAAGGAAATATATCCTTTGCCTGTTACACTTAGAGTTAACAAGTAGGAGCGACACTAAAACAGAAGGATACATCTTGTAAGCCTGCCAAAAACAAAATTTAGGCCAAAATAGCTATCTTAAAGATTTTCATTTTATGCATAATTAATTTATACAAATTCCATGATACTATTTAATAGGACGGTATGGCAATGTTTAAAAAATCATGGCATACAGGCAATAGGCAACATTTGTTGTATTCAGAGGGATAATATGCTGGCTTTACCCAGGCAAAGAAGAAAGCCTATACAGAATCCCCATGTAGTTAGGCTAGGTGGGAAGGTGCACCAGAACAACAACATTTTCTGTGGTACTGATGGAAGGCTGATATTGGCCAGAAAAAAAGGCAGTTCAGAAAAGATTACAGAGCAGGCAACTGGATGGTCTGTGTCACCTCAGCTAGCCAGCCCGTGTTTCCTTTTCACCAAGAGTTGATCCATTCTCTTCCTTACCGTAACTGTATACCTTCCACCAGAGTTACAAGAAGAATTCCTTTCCATATCAGGATCACACCCGTTTTCATTGCCTTATTCATTGTGTATATTGTACTATTTTTAAACACATGAACACATGAAGCTGCCTTATACTGAATCAGACCCTTGGTCCATCAAAGTCAGTATTGTCTACTCAGACTGGCAGCGGCTCTCCAGACGGGCAGTGGCTATCTGCATTGTTTTCCAGTTTTCCAATTCCAGTTTTGTTTGATATGTGTTATACTGTTCTTATTCCAATAGTTTTAATTGTGTAATCCACCTTGAGTCGCAGTGAGAAAGGCAGCCTATAATGGAAGCAAATAAAATAAATAATTTTTTAATGCCGCCCCAGCCTGCATGTGGTAAACTAGAATATTAAAATCTCTCATTAATGTGCTACTTTGATTGTATTCAGGGAACGTCTTACATGGGGAAGCATTTAAAAATATGACAGCTGTAATCCAAAATTCAGCTGTCCCAAATTTTCAGTCTATAACCTCATTCTCAATAATGTGTAGAACAGCTTCCAGTGGGAAAAGCTATGAAAAAGTTTCTTATCCCTTTAGTCCACACAGCTCTCACCCCAATTTTAGCTAGTATAAATAGTTAGAATAGGCATCTCCCCTGGATCATTAAGCTTTTGCTATGGCAGACTTGACCACAGTGTTATCTAGTTTGCTACTTTCCCCGCAATTCTGCTGTTCCTGTGTGAACAAGTGAATGCAGACCCAGATGGTGTTCAGGACCATCAGCAGGTTGGAAAGCTGCATTTTATTTGCTTCAGACCCACTACAATAATAACAGAAGAAGCTCAGACACAGACTCTGTTACCCTAAGTAGGCAGTCTCCACTTTAGTTGGGAGAATTAGCTGGGAGACAGAGTGAGAGGGGGTAACTGGGATGGATGGCATATACACACCAAGATAATCCTGGGTGAAAACTCTTAAATGAGCAGGCAGTTGTACAATTAAATGGGTTTTATATTTCAACCAATGAACCTACACACATGAATCATACAAAAGCTGACTAAGAGAAAAAGAGAGGAAGTTGGGTAGGGTTTCAGGCATGGGTGATAGTTACCAGTCTTGAAGGGATGTCCAGGGAAAGCAGCGACGAAGAGGAAAATGGCCAGTGTTTCCGGGAGCAAAAGTAAAAGCCCAGAACACACACATGCTATGAATGGCTAAAGGACAAATATTTATACTCCAAAATGGGTCCTGAGGCAATATGAGGTAAGCTGACAGGAAAGCCAGAGACAAAGAATTGATTGTCAAAGGTTTTCACGGTCAGAGTTCATCGGTTCTTGTAGGTTATCCGGGCTGTGTGACCGTGGTCTTGGTATTTTCTTTCCTGACGTTTCGCCAACAGCTGATGCCTGCCACAGCTGCTGGCGAAACATCAGGAAAGAAAATACCAAGACCACGGTCACACAGCCCGGATAACCTACGAGAACCAAAGAATTGATTGTTTTTCTGGGGTTCGAGCAAAACGATAGGAGAGTTGTCAGGACCCAAGAGAATGCCTGGGCTATTCTCTTGAATACTTATTGATTGCTGGGATGGGTCCCCAGGGAAATTAATCTTTTCCCTTCTGTTGTTATCTTCTGCCAGCAGGTGAAGACTTTTTATGTTTCATTTGGTGTTCCTTCAGTAATTCTCTCCTTCCTGCCCAATGTTTTAATTGTTGTTTTTATGTGTTTGTATGTATTTTAGCTCTGGTTTTAATTATGTGTTTTTGTTGATTGTAATGGCTTTCAGGATGCGGTTTTATTATGTATGTTTTTAATTTGTTTGCCATCTTGGTGGCCCTTATGAGGGCAGAAAAGGAAGGTTTTTTTTTTTTTTTGCAAAATAAATAATTAAAATAATTACACAGTGGCAAAGTCAAAGAAGAACTTTGGTGCAGAAAGAGAATAAAAATTGTTTTGACTTCCTACAGAAAAGTTGCAATAATTTTGATAGTGGGTTTTGTTTTGAAAAATGCTCTGACAGCATATTCAGTTTAGGCTACAATGTGATGTACATGTAATTAGGTCCCATTGGACTAAATGGAACTTGCTTCCAAGTACATGTGTAAGATCTGGTTGCGTGTCTCTGAGTTTGGTCATTACAACGCTTGGATGAAACAATACTCCATTACAATACTTGGACTTGCGTTTTCTACATCTTGTATTGTACGATACTATGGATACTATGTATTTTATTTAATGTACTGAAATACAACCAACCAACATGCTTCTGAGTCAACAAACAAAACAATAAAATGAAACAAAGTCCAACGATAACATTGGAACCTCAAACTAAAAACTTAAAAACCACAGCAAAGATTAAAAGTTTTATACTAGCAGCGCAATCATTAAAGCAACACAGAAACAATAAAAAGGGCAACATAAAATGAGCAAAAAGGCCTACTGCGAAAAGCAGGCTGATAAAAAAAGCCTTAACAAAGAAGAAAAATCAACAAAAAGCCTGAGTTAAAAGCAATGTTTTAACGTGATGCTGAAAAATCATCTGGTTCAGCAACAGACAGATGACTACAGGAAAGGTATGCCGCTGGCAAGATTCCATTACAGAGAAGGCCTGTCTTTGGCTGCAATTCACTTCACTTCCAAAGATAGGGGACTGTGGGACAGGGAGGACAATGTCAATCTCAATTATGAAATCAGTTTTTCAAAAGGCATTACATTTGTGCCATTTGAAGCACTGGGCCATCATTAGCTTGTCCTAGAATAGGGTATTGTGAACTTGTCCAAAGGACTTTGGGGAGAAGCAGCATAATGCAATGTTGTGTTCCTTCCTCTACAAATTTATGTAAGGAAGTTAGTAAATCCAGTGGGGGCAAGTTGGCTCTCCTCTGGTCAATGTCTAGTCAACTCCTCTCACCCAACTATGTGTCCTTGTTGTTGTTAACCCTAGATTGGGTAGGGATGCTGGGTAGGGTTGCTGTTGTTAGCCCTAGAGGTAGGGATAGCCGCACGGGTCTGCATGTGTCTTTGCCATCACCCTTTTGCTTAAAATGGATTCCACACATGAAGTGGTGGTAAAGCCAGGTGTGGCACCAACTGTATACTTGACAGGGAGCTACAGTCAGTACTGGCTCCTGAAGGTGCCTGTGTGAGATACTTGTTTTCAGGCATCTCAGGGAAATGGTTTTCTGAATTACAGTTGTTGCATTCGTAGAGTTTTTAGAGACTTTTCCGAGCAAATTCCTGGGCTGAATGGGAAATGCTTGAAGTTGCCAAGAGGCTCCGCTCCTGCTTTCATGCTGTTTCTCAGCTCAGTGTCACTTTAAAGTGGGAGAGCTGTTCAGTTTGACATCCCAGCCTTCACACCCTAAGAATGCATGAGAAGACCCTCCTGAGCAGACATCAAAGCCTGGCCATTGATATGTATCAGACCTCTATAGGTGATAAGGTTTCCATTCCACTTATATAGCTTATGTCTGTTATCCTCTGCCTCTTCCTAGAAAATCCCAAAGCTCTTGTGCTGTAGCCGTTTCTGATGCACTCTATAAGCAGACTGTCAATTTTGACTAGCAAGTGCTTGTTAATGCCCGTTGCATGCTTGTATCCGCCTGTTATATCCCTCTGTTAAGTGGAGCAGAATGCTTGTTCTTTCCAAGCAGCTGCTTACAGGTTTGCTACAGTGCGAAGGAACCTTAAAAAGAATCAGTGTGTAAGTGCTGAAGTTATAAATAGTATATTAGCTACATTTGTGTATTCAGTTTCACAAGTTCCCATGCTTCCATCATGTAGGTTTTCTGTGCTGTGCGCCCTCCACTTCTGTAGAGGGCGCTGCTGTTTTCTTCGTGGTAATGAACAGCAATAATGAGATAGTATACTCAGTTGTTCTGATTTCTGCACTTTAATCTCTTGTAATCAGGATGTGAAGGCAGGCAATGGCAAACCACCTCTGAACTTCTCTTGCCTAGAAAACCCCACCAGGGGTCGCCGTGAGTTAGATGTGACTTGAGGGCAAAAAAAGAAAGAGAGAAAGAGAGAGAGAGAAAGAAAGAACATACTACCAGCAATTCCCCAATATGCACAGTCACCACTTTGTGTGAAGATGGCACTGCACATTTTCCACTTTTGGTATATGCAAATACATACTCTAAAAAATCGGAGTTTCTGACTGAACATAATGAATCTGGAAAATATACATATGTGCCTTATTCACACAAAATGATGACGATTGCTAAGTTTGCCAACCTCCAGGCACTAGCTGGAGATCTTCCGCTATTACAGCTGATCTCCACCTGATAGAGATCAGTTCACCTGGAGAAAATGGCCGCTTTGGCCATTGGACTCTATGGCATTGAAGTCCCTCCCCTCCCCAAACCCTGCCCTCCTCAGGCTCTGCCCCCAAAACCTCCCACCGGTGGTGAAGAGGGATCTGGCAACCCTGGAGCACATACGGAGCGGATTGACAGTGTGCTCTACAAAGCAAATCATAGGCTTGGGTTGTTGAGATAGGAGATGACATTTCTCAGGTTCATCGGATCAGAGAGGCTATCTTTTAAGATGCCACCTTTTAAGCGAGGCCATCACCCCACGTGCTTCGGAAAACAGCTTTCTTCAAAGTAGGCATAGCGCTTAAGCCTATGATGGTGCAAATCCACATTATGTTCTTCTTTCACGTTAATGAACCTTGATGAGAGGAACAAATGCCACAAAAAGGGCTCAACGGCCCTCTGTAGTGGTTTCAGAAAAAATGGTCTAAGATTCATTATGACGTTTACATGGCGCACGCCGCACTGCTGCTTGTTTGGCTGCTTTTAATTAATGTCTTCCTTTAATCTCCCTTCAAAATGTCAATTGCAATGATCCGATTTTCAACCTCAAGTTTCCCAGCAAAGATCGGTTAACGTTGAGACAATCTATGCTCATAAATACAACCCGCCCGCCCCCAAATCAGAAAAGAGCAAGCGAGAAGGAAGATGTCACAAACTGACTACAGGGAAACTGCGCCAAACAGCTAATCACAGCAGTGCCAGCAAACTTGAACCTGTCCAAAAAGATCCCGAGCTCTCAGTGTTTAATTGCTCTTGATGGCTCTTGGTCAGTCATGCATGACAATGTGTGTGTCACGCTGCTTCCTGCCTGTGTTCATTCCTGTCAGCCTTCACTCCAGGTGATGAGCGCTGCTTCTCTGACCATGTTGGAAGGGAAAAGCGGGGGGAGAGCCTTCACAGACACATGTACCAACACTACTGAAACAAGGGGACAGAGCACCGCAAAATGGACACCGAAGGCTGGCTTGCATTGCAACATTTCTCTTCATTGATGTGTTTTTTTTAATGTGGAGCATCTGTGACCTCCAGCATTCCAACTGGCAAGCTTCGATTCTTCTGTTGAATGCATGCTGGAAGCTGCATGGAGCAATCTGAATTACAGTTGAAGAGCAAAGAGTGTTTTTGGTGAACTTGAGCTTTAAAACTGTGGATTTAAACAGTTAATAAGAAAGAAAGGCAGGTTGGGAGGAGGATGCAACTTAAATCATCCAGAAGTTGTATTATGGCATCTTGCCTCATCCTGGAAGTGATTTTTTAGTGGTTTATAACATGGCTGGGCTTAGATTTAGTCAAGCACTCAACCATTAAGTGATTAGGTGATCACCTGTATTAGGTGATCCATGGCTAATATTTTGGAGGCTCTTAGAACACAACCTGTATTAGGTGATCCTATCCAAATGAAGACAGCTTAGTCACATGCAGGTTGAGTATCCCTTATCTGAAATGCTTGGGACCCGAAGTGTTTCAGATTTTGAATAATTCTGGATTTTGGAATATTTGCATATACATAATGAGATATTTTGAGGATGGGGATGCCAACTCCGGGTTGGGAAATACCTAGAGCTTTTTGGGGGTGGAGCCTGAGAAAGGCAGAGTTTGGGGAGGGGAGGGACTTCAATGTCATAGAGTCCAATTGCCAAAGCAGCCATTTTCTCCAGGTGAACTGATCTCTATCGGCTGGAGATCAGTTGTAATAGCAGGAGATCTCCTGCTAGTTCCTAGAGGCTGGCATTCCTAGATGGGGCCCAAATCTAAACATGAAATTCATTTATATTTTATATACACCTTATTCACAAAGGTAATTTTATACAATATTTTAATAATTTTGTGCATGTGGAGCATCATGGGGATCAGTCCATGTATGTCCATGAACCTGGGAAGAAATTTTCCTAGAGCTGGGAAGCAGTGCTCGTGGGAAGGGAATGTGGGAAAGATTCATGGCCATTCAGATACACCACACATGAACACATGAAGCTGCCTTAAAGTGAATAATCAAGGTCAGTATTATCTATTTAGACAAGCAGCAGCTTTCCAGGGTCTCAAGCTCTGGTCTTTCACATCACCTACCACCTGATCCTTTCAACTGGAGGTGCTGGGGATTGAATGTGAGAACTTCTGCGTGCAAAGCATATACTCAACCACCACTGAGCCATACCCACTTGATTCTGTTGTTTCTAGTCATAGCTAGAAGTGACACCAAATCCATAATTTTCTCTGCTCCTCAAGGTGCAGTCAGAGTAGGGCTAAGAAAACAACAATGGTATGATGTCATATCATGCATTTAATATTTCTCGAACTTTTTGGGAAAGAGGAGAACTAGACTGCTACTTTTGATGGCAGCCATGTATGCATCATATACAGATGTCCTGTTCACATGTTATAATGAACACATGTACATGTGTCCATCCATTGTATGAAAAAATCCAACGTGCATTCACTTGATAAATGAAAACAGGGACCGGTACCTAGATAAATGTGGGAGTTAAATCACATGTTGAATGTAGCATGAGAATAAAGAAAAATCAAGAGTACACTGTTATTAGATTTTCAGTGCATTCGTTGTAACTTGTGGACAGGGCTACAGTTTCAGTTTTATATGCAGCACAATACCTAGTTCTATTTTTAACAGGGACTGCGTCAATTCAAATACAAGTTCTTGGGGATAACTAGGATTTGAATTAGGCTCTCACTCTAATCAGCTCAATATTAAAGTATTTACTATTATTATGATGATATTACAGTGAATGTCCCCACATTTGGTAAATGTCTATGTTCACGTGAATGCTGACCATAGCAGATGAATTATGCATAAACCAGTTCTTAACTTCCACCATTAATGAGCATGATAGCAGAAAGAATTGACTGGGTGGGAGAGGTGATGCTGCCGGGTGCGCCTTGATTTCCACTGTCTGCATGTGGCTCATAGGGCCATTGGCCTTTACTCCAAGCCCAGCACTGGTACAGAAAAGGAGAAACTGGGGAAGGTGATACAGTCTGATGCAAGCCGGTAGCCTTCTAAGCAGTGCAAACAGCTTTACTTAGAGAGATCTTTTCACCAGCTCTGCTGTTACCATTGAACTTGTAAAGAAGGTGTAGGCAACCTCCTTTTGGCCCAAGTGCCAAGAAAGCAACATCTACCTTTGAAGATGTTGGTATGCCAGCAGACATAAAAGGAGGAGGGGGGCTGGGATGTACTTGGTCAGATAGGCTTGGAGCAGGCCAAGTCTCAGGGGTGCCATCAGTATCTCCAGGATTCTCCTTGGACTTGGTTGGTGGCTGTGCAGGTCTGGGAAGTGATGACGGGCATAAGCCAAGCCTGTTGGTACCTTCTCCCATACTATTGGACCCAGAACTGCTGCCAGTGCCTTGGTTGCTTGAGTAGCGATCTGGCGCTGGGCCTTGGGTACCAAGCAAAAGTGGTCTAGTGTGTTCCTGTCAGTACTCTCATAGGGGGTTGCCTGCCCCTGCTCTAAGTAATGCCTATGGTACTGTTGAAAAAGGCCCTAAGAGTGGCTGCTGACCAGGTGAGTGAGGGTATTGCTTTCTTTCAGTTACATCAACATGATTTTGATATTAATTATACAGGATTGAGATTTCCCGTTCTGTGGTGCCTGTCATGGGCCCTGCCTTGGGAGCTGAGGACTCGGAGGACTCTGAAGCTGAAGTGGAGGAACAGGTTGCCTCTGGGCCCTCAGAACCTCCATTGCAGCCAGTAGCACAGGTGCCTGAAACAACTCAGCAGGAACCACAGCTAGGCAGGGAGATGGAACAAGGACAGACAGAAGCTACTCTTCCCCCAACCCCTGCAGTAGAAGCTGAGAATGGCAGCCCTCCAAGCTCACCTGAACCTGATAGGCGTATCAGGACTCGGCAGCGTGTGGTTCTGCAAGGTAGAAGGAGAAGTGCTCGCTTGGAGAGGCTAAGCAGACAGAGAACTGGTGCTGAGTTGTTTCAGGATGAAGCCTAGCCTGTAAGTGCACTGACTGATAAAGGCAGTGCAGGCGTGCTTTCACTTTGCGGAAGCAACAGTGCAGTTTCTCTGTGTTCCAGCTACCGCTCATGATTAATCTCTCCGGCCGTTGACTCCTGCCTGCTTTGATGACGCCTCCGACTTCTGACCTCAGTAGACAGCATAACCTTTGTCACCTACTCCGAAAGGGGCTAGATACCTCCCGCCCATCTGAGGACTGCGGGCACCGGCCAGCCCTTGTCCTACGCCGGCACAGTGCCTGAGCCAAAGTTTGCAAGAATAGTTTCCAGTGATATTTATTATATGCAAGCCTTCTGTCACTTTATGACTCATAGGTCATTTATGCATGGTTGCTTTAACCTCCTTTATTCCCCGTTTCAGCCAGGATCAAAGTGACCCGGGTTGGGGGAAACTGCATGCATTGGCTGGAATGATCAGGGATGAAACTGTGTGCTAATGGAGGCATGAATACAGAAAAGCAGTCTCCCAAGTTCAGATCAAGTCCCACCCCTTTAAATGCTGCTCTGTTATTGGCTGACTTCGCAGTACTCACACTGAGGAAAGATTTCCTTCCCCCCAGAGCCAACTGCAGCATAAAAAAGCATTTTAAGAACAAAAAACAAAAAAAAAAAAACAGAGCAATCTGAAAGAAGGGGGAGGGGAGAAATCCAAGCCTTGTTTAAAAAAAATCTTTCTTTTGCTCAGAAAGAGCTCAGAAGGAGCAGGAAACACTTGAATCCCTGCCTCTTTACACACTGCTTCGTGATTGGCTGTGAGAGAAGCCAATCTTCTGTGCTTCCCCTGTTTGGCTATCTGCATGCTGCCTTGAAGAGGGGTTTGGAAAAGGGTGGGGCGAAGCTCAAACCGAGAACAGAGTATGCATGTTCTGTGACTCCGAAATGAGCCAGGATGAACAGCTTAATTCGGGTCAGAAGAGGAATGGGAAAAGCCGGGTTCATTTTGCGTTGAAACAGCATTGAGCTTCCAAGGAATGAGGTAACGTGCATACTGAAAAATTTGATCCTGGCTGAAACAGGGAATAAAGGAGGGTAAAGCGACCATGCATAAATGACCATAGACTAAAATCATTGGGCCTGATGCTTCATTGGGTGACTTTTCCATCTACCTGGTGTTTTTTTAAAACACAACTCCAACCGTTGGCAATATATGTCTACATAGTCATCTTCAAACCAGCTTATAAAATGGGTGTTTTGAGTATGGCGGTGTTTCTGCCTAGACTTATGCTTTTTGTTTTTAAAGGAGGGATACAAATAGTTTGCTGCTGGCTGTTGCAAAACCGGTGTTTCTTTTATCAACCGGGAAAGATTTTCTGAGGTGACTCATTGTTCACAGGACAAGGCATAAAAACATAAATGTGCTTTTGCTTAGCTAGAATAAATACTGATGATAATTCTGTAATGCCATTTTTAAAAAAATTAAAAAATGGAAAGGTTGTAGCAGCAAAGTGATCAGGGCTAAATGGGAATTTGTCTAGGAGCTAAGCACAGTGGCTACAGGCCGAATGCTCCCTCCTGAACACTGCTTTGTCATTGTAGCTGCTCCCTGACATGTACGCCTTGAGGGTGTGGCTAAAAAGAACTGCCCTCCAGTGTATGAAAGGAAACTTCAGCATCCTTGCTCATTCCGTTCTTGTATAAAAACTGACAGATGTGTCAAAGGTGTGATGGGCTAGTGAATAAATAATAGGCCCTGACAAGCTGGACCTTATCATGCCATTCAGCCTAAAGTGAGCCAACAGCTTGAGGTAAATGTTGGGGCAATTTAAAAACAAACCTCTATATGAAAGATTTATGATACAGCTAGCACTTTCATCTAAGGCTAGGGTATTTATGAGAAAAAGATCTAGGACCACATCCATCCATAGCTTACATTCAATCCCTTATGTTTATTCTGAACAAAGAATGTAATGTGAGCTGTGAAACCTTCTTTCCCATTTAACCGAGGTCTGAGTTGTGCTCCTTTTATAAGGACAATGATCTTTAGCTATTTTAATGTTACAGCTTGGATCTAAGAGGTGAAGACACAATTATTGGTCTGCTAAACCAGCCTAATCCCTAGACATTCATAGGTCAACCTCTAGTGAACGATCCAATTCAAAAAATCTTTGCCAGCAAAACATACACACTAAAATCCCTTCTAAAAGTCTTCAATTTCTGAAAGGTAAAGTGCTGCCTAGGAGGGCTACCTTTCCCTATATATATAAATAGAAAAAGTATATGTATTTAGTTTTATTAATGCTTAGAACTGGGGAACAGATTCTTTGTTAATGTGATATTTTTAGATGTTTTTAACCAACCTTCAATTAACATCATGCAGACATAGAGATCTTATCCCAGAGGTGGAATATATGGAACGTTACTGTGAATGTGATGCTGTTTTGAAGATATCATATGAACCATTTCTGTTGCTCTCATTTTAAGCTAGTGTCCTCACTAATTGATGTTGTGGATACTGCAGGCATGTAAGGGGGCCAATTTGTGTGTGTGTTTCCTATCTGGTCTGTACTCCATCAGAACTGGATGCCAGTAGTGTTGTGTGGAATATTCGTACATATTCAACAGACACATGGAACAACAACAAGAAGCAGCAGGTTCAAAGCAGGAAAATGAGACCCAGCAGGCTTGGCCAGGCTTAAGGATAGTCTGGGTGTGGGTGATTGTGAAACAGGTTGGCCAAAGAAGTTACATACTCTGAAGGGACTAAGACACGACAAGAAGTCTTGAGAACAAGAGAAATCTTGTTGCTGTATGCAAACTAGGGTTGCCAGGTCCCTCTTCGCTATCGAAGGGAGGTTTTTGGAGCAGAGCCTGAGGGAGGTTGGGTTTGGGGAGGGGAGGGGAGGGACTTCAATGCCATAGAGTCCAATTGCCAAAGCAGCCATTTTCTCCAGGTGAATTGATCTTTATCGGCTGGAGATAATATATAATTATAATAGCAGGAGATCTCCAGCTAGTACCTGGAGGTTGGCATAGTTAGTGCAAAGGTATGCCGCTGGTAAAGAAAAATGGATACATGCCCACTTTAAAACTTTGATATGGGTTTAAATTGTAGACCTATGCCTGTAACACCTTTTATTAAGTGTGTCATGCAAGTTCTGTGCCTGGGTCTCAGTTCCCAGTAGGGTTGCTAACCTCCAGGTGATGACTGGAGATCTGCTATTACAACTGATCGCCAGGCGATAGAAATCAGGTCCCCCGGAGAAAATGGCTGCTTTGGCAATTGGACTCTATGGCCTTGAAGTCCCTCCCTTCTCAATTTCCCACCCTCCTCAGGCTCCACACTCCCAAAATCTCTGGGTATTTCCCAACCTGGAACTGGCAACCCTAGTTCCCAGGCATGCAGGGGCTTGATTCAGATTGGCATTGTGACATATGGAGTGAAGGGGCTAAGCCCCCTCTTGCCCGTAGGTGGCACTGTTTTTCCTGTTGGGGAATCCTATAGGGCAAATAGTGACTTCCCAGCCCCATTCCAGGTTGGGAGAATGACGGGGGGGGGGGGAGGGGAATGTTAACTTCTCTGTGTTCCGTGGTCTGGATCTTAATTGCCCCCTTGTGTACAGGACTGAGCTCTAAGCATGGAACTCACAAGGCACTTCTGATTCTCATGACAGACCCAGGGAGGATGCAAAGATAATGCAGCGTACTATTAGGCCCAGCGTATTTGGCCCAAAGTCATGGGGTGAATGCCATAGTTTAATGGGGATTGGAACTCATGATTCTTCCCTTGTCATCCAACATTCTGGCCACGATATCACTATGGGCTATGGACCATATCAATCTATAATCCCGTTTTTAGGTTTGTACATCAGAGTCTAATGAAAGCATGAGGAGTCTTTGAAGACGGGCAGAAGTAGCTCAGGGATCACTTTCAGAAGGAATACAGAGAGGTCATATCAATTCTGTCGCATATCAGACTAGCAGTATAAGTAATCTGGATAATGGTGACAATGGTGACAAACAAACCCAGGTCAACCAGTGGAATTAATTAAAAAATTACCAGTACATTTCATAAACATTAAAGTTGTTGCTGTGTTTTGCTTAAAGTGAAAAATGTATGTGAATTTAGAAGTTCTGGAAGAAACCTATTTATGACTGCTTGGGTCTAAGTAAAAGTGACCAATGCATTCAGATTTCCCTTTCCTCCATTGCTTCCTTCCTTGTCTGCCGTGAACACTTTTTTTCTTTCATTTCCTGTCCGATTCTACTTCCAGCAAGATTTGTGTTTTGAAGTGTGCCAGGTTTGCACACATTCAATGCTTCCACTCTGAGACTGTCATTCTTGTCAAACATTTGGAAGCCTCTTTCCCAGAGTGCCGCTGACAGAAACTTTGGCAGTGTCTAGAAAAAGCTGTCTTTTCTCTCCAGGGTGGGAAGAAGGCACCAAGAAGTTGAATTCCAGCCACCAGTGTGTAAGGAATACTCCGTTTGTGCTCTCAAAAAATATGTAGGAAAAGTACTTACAAAAGAAAACTCCTATGTCCCACGTTACAACGTGGGAATGGTCGGGTAACAGCCTGAGACCTGTGGCTTGGCAAAGTGCTACAGACCATCGTTCATGCATTAAAATTTTTGTTTCCCACTGCTCTGATATTCCAAAGACTTGTGCCTTCAACCATTTTTTTTACCATTTCAAATGAATACGTTGGCAAGCTACGTCCATGTGGGTGGTGGAATTGCATGTTTTGTTCTCATTGTGGTGGGCAGATTGTAACTGAAAGCCAGCATGGTGTAGTGGTTAAGAGAGGTGGTTTGAAGTGGTGGACTCTAATCTGGTGACCAGGGTTGGTTTCCCCACTCCTTCTCATGAAGCCTGCTGGGTGACCTTGGGCTAGTCACAGTTCTCTTTGAGTTCTCTCAGCCTCACCGGCCTCACAAGGTGTCTGTTGTGAGGAGGAAAAGGGAAGGTGATTGTAAGCCAGTTTGAGTCTTCCTTAAGTAGTAGAGAAATCTGCATATGAAATCTAACTCCTCCTCCTCATAAGAACATAAGAAAAGCCCTGCTGGATCAGGCCAAGGCCCATCAAGTCCAGCAGTCTGTTTACACAGAGGCCAACCGAGTGCCTCTAGGTGCCTCCTCCTTCTTCTGGACTAGGAGTAGGGCACTCTTATGCTTCTTCAGAAGATGCTCCATATCACCTAAATTAGTGCCAGGTACAGACATATGTGTGTTCAGCCCATTAGTGAGGGGCTTTTTGCTCTGGGCTAGGAACAGTGGGTCTGCCTTTCCCCCTGCTTTTCCTTCCCAGTGCTTCCTGTCACTTTGTTTAGCAGCCTCACTGTTTCTGGGAATGATGTTGATTGACTTCAAAAGCCAGACGGAATTGGATCCCTAGGAGTTTAGCCAGAGGAAAAGGTTAATAGCTGAAAGGTGAGGAAGTTGTAAATAGATTCAGATTTAGAGAGGATAGATTCTTGGATTGACAAGAAGGACAATGGATTTAGTTATCACATTTTTATCCCACTTTACTCCCAAGTGCCTTGTTTGATAGAGAGATGCATAAGCGTTCTGTTGAAGGTGAGGGCTAGTCCATGAATGCTTATGCTGGAATCAAATCTTGCTTGTCTTTGGGTGCCAATAGATGCCTGTTTATTTTTGGCACAGGCTAACACAGCTACACCTCTGAAATTATTTCTTGCAGTTGTCTTCTGGGTTTTTTCTGGAAATGATGTATGTGGCCCAAGTATTACAGCAATTACACTGGTTACTGATCCGCTCCTGAGCCCAATTCAAGGTGTTGATTCTGATCTTTAAAGCCCTACATGGCTTGGGACCGGGGTATCTGAAGGGCCGTCTTCCCCCATAACTTTGTGAGTGGGAATTAAGATCACAATAACAGGCCCTCCTGATTGTCCAATCGATCAAAGAAGCTCATTTGCTAGGTCCATAACAACAGGCCCCACAGTTGCTAGCCCCACAATTATGGAACCGCCTTCCAGGGAGCTTTGGGTGGCCCCCTTACCTTCAATCTTTAGGAGGCAGCTAAAGATAGAGCCCCGTGGCGCAGGGTGGTAAGCTGCAGTACTGCTGTCAAAAGCTCTGCTCACGACCTGAGTTCGATCCCGACGGAAGTTGGTTTCAGGTAGCCGGCTCAAGGTTGACTCAGGTTTCCATCCTTTCGAGGTCGGTAAAACGAGTACCCAGTTCGCTGGGGGTAAAGGGAGGATGACTGGGGAATGCACTGGCAGACTACCCAGTAAACGAAGTCTGCCTAGTAAACGTCAGGATGTGACGTCACCCCATGGGTCAGTAATGACCCGGTGCTTTACCTTTTTAAAGATGGTTTCATTTAGGGCTGCATTTTATTGAAGCAGTCCTTAATTATGATTTTAAAATTTTGGTTTTATGTTTTTCATGTTTTCTATTTCATGTTTTTATTAATATTGTAAGCCACATTGAGCTCTGTAAGAAAGAAAGGTGGATACTAAATATTTTAAATAAATAAATATATAAACCTATGGTGTGGCTAATATTTGGAATCCTATCAGTGCACTCCTAGACCAAGTTAGATCCTTCTATTTAAATCAATGGGCTTAGAAGGGTATGACTCTGTTTAGGATTGCATTTAGTGTATAATTCTGATTGGCCATCTCAAAAATATATCATGGAGCTAGGAAGGGTATAAAAAGAGATACCAAAATGGTTAGAAGATCTTCCCTATGAAGAACATAATTTCAGACTACTTCATTTGGGAGGGGAAAGGTAACTAAGGAGTAATGCATGGAGAAACTAGATAAAGATACTTTTCTTCTTCTTCTTCTTCTACCAGTAGAATTTAAGGTCACTCAGTGAAATTGATGAGTGATAGATTCAGAACAAATATTGTATTTTTCCACACAAAACATAATGAAAATGGAATTTGCAATCACAAGATAGGTTGTTAGCTACTGCCTTAGATAACTCTAAAATATGTTTCGACAAATTCATAGAGGACAGATCTATCAGTGCCCATTTGCCTTCATAGCTCAACAGTCTCTATTTTCAGAGTCAATGTAATGATACCTGTTGCTTGTAAGAGGGGGTTAGCAGCAGGGGAGGCTGTATTGTTGCCTTCATGGTTCACTTGAAGCCACCACTGTTTGAAACAGGATGCCAGAACCTTAGTCTGATAGAGCAAGGCTATGCTCTTTAAAACCCCCAAACACGTACCTAGGCTATGTGTGAGGTGTGCCTGCTGAACAGACGGTCAACACTGTCTGCTCTGGCAGCAAAGGTTACCTGTTTTAGGGAATGGGGCTGAACCAGCCCACCTGCACTGCATACTCCTCAACAGGTCATTGGCACGGATAGAACTGACTGTGCAACCATCTGCTTCATTGCTGGAGACAATGATCTGAAGAGGACTTTTACTGACAGTCTGCCTATGCCATGTGGCAAATGAAACATGGGCTATTGAGAACAATGGGTTGGGGCCAATGGAAAAGCTATGTCTAAACATTTCAGTTCTGAGGTCTTCCAACAACCGTTACTGCAATGGGTTTGGCATGGGTCAGGACACCAGTTAGAAAACATGGCTGTCCTTTTGGCAAGCATCGTTCTGGCACAGACAGTCTGGGAGGTTTGGATTTGTGTGGACCTAAAAATAGTTCCTAATGTTGCTGCAAAAGGAGGTTGTAGAATGACTGCATAAATGTAACATCTTTAGATGGAAAATATCGGCAGGAAAAGAAGTTTTTGTAGCCAGAAGATTATATTATTCTAAATTGGCATGATTTTTATTCTTTCTGAAAGCCTTTGCAGCGAAACATTTTCCAAAATTTACCTGGAATTTTAAAAAATCCTATTAACCATATACACTGAAGTTCTTCAGAAACACCTGGCTCATGGTCCCTTAAGGAACTGTTCTGCCAAAAGGAATTTGTGCTGAAGCATATATTTAGAGTAAACTTTGAATTTGATCAGTTCTGCGGATTTACATTATGGGAATTTGATTTGAGATACTTATCCAAGCAACAAAGACCAGCTGTACTTATCCAAACTGTACTTATCCAAATGTTCAGATAATTTTAGTACCGGATAAAAAGAAGGTAATATATCTATCCATCTATCCATTTTGATTTATGGTAATAAAATAACAAGCAAGGTGTCTAAGAACAAGAGAAAAACAAACAAAACATAAACCTAACAACAAGAACAGTATATTTCCCATCTCATGGAACAGCAACAAATCAGAATAAATAAAGAGTACAGAATAAAACCATAAAAGTCAAGGCATAAAATTAATAGGCTATTAATGATAAAATAGCTCAGCAACCATAAACCAATAGGTCAAGGGATGAACTGTCAAAGTCCTTTCAGAACAAAACAGATCTGTCCAATTTCTGGAAGGCCAGAAGCAAATGGCTCACGTAAACTTTTATGGCAGGGAATTCCACAGTTATCTGTAGTTATACCGATCACATCCCATTTTTTCAACTTTACAGCTTTTGCAGTTTTCATGAGCATTTTAGAAGTAGACAAATTTGTGATGGTTGAACAAATACAAAATAGCAGGTACTTAGCAACAACTAATTTAAAATCATATGGAAAATGTTAAAACAGACAAGATATACTCATTTGTCTTTTGAAAGGGGCATGGGCTCTCAGAACTCACTATCCATAATCTAAATACCATTAAACAATGTTATTGGTCCAGTCACTCTCTCTCTCAGCCGAACCTACTTTCTTATGTTTTAAGCAATCCAGACTCTTAAGTCTACAGTCACTTCATGTGCTCGGCCAGGGCAGCGAGCACAGCCTCTGACCAGTGGCTGCCGCCATGGCCCACACTGCCCATTCTTTGCCGCCACCCCCTCTTCCTGAGACTGGGGCAGCTGCCTCTCCTCACCCCCCTAGATCTAGCCCTGTCAACCAAAAGAGAGAGACAACCATGAAATCAGAAGGAGATTGATTGAAGAAAGCTGACAGGAAGAAAGCTGGTTCGTTTGAAATCTGGTGTAGAGTTTTACGCGTCATCGATCAAATCAAGCCTAGAAGCTCAAACGACTAAACAGAGGCTATTATACTTTGGTCACATTATGAGAAGACAAGAGTCACTGGAAAAGGCAGTAATGCTAGGAAAAGTTGAAGCCAGCAGGAAAAGAAAAAGACCCAACATGGATTGTCTCTATAAAGGAAGCCACAGCCCTCAGTCTGCAAGACCTGAGCAGGGCTGTTAATGATAGGAACATTTTGGAGGTCATTAATGTATATGGTTGCCATAAGTTGGAAGCCATTTGATGGCATTTAACACAATCACAAACACAGGGGGATGGAGGAAGAAAGAGATTTGTGGTTTGTTATTTTACTTAGTTTTTAATTGGGAATGTTTTTAAACTATTATTGTAAGCTGCCTTGAACCACGAGGAAAGGCAGGGTTAAAATGTTTTAACAAAATGAATGAATGACTGAATGACTTCTCATCTCATGGAGAAGTGGGGGGCAGTTCAGTCAATGGCAAAATTACTACCAATTTCACTGGGGTTAATATTGCACCTGGAATCCTTAACAGTCCACACAAACAGTAAATGTACAAAAATACAAGTTGCATGGGAATCCGTTTATCCTCTTTGGCTGGATAAAAAGCTCATCTGATCCTTTTCCAGCCTGAACTACAGAATCCATTCCAGGAAATATAGTGCCAGCCTCATGATCCCACTGGAAAATCAGAATCTGTGTGTATTTATATATCCGATTATACACCACAATCACTGGGCTGAGTCTCTCCAGAAAACTATATAAACTAATGAAGAGCTGATCTTACAATAAAGTACTAGGGCTAATTCACATGATCTCTGCTAGGACCGTAAAGGTTTTCCCATTGATAATCTACAGTTATTGCAAATCACTGGTTTGTAAGCTTTTACTATAATTTAGGAATAACTAACTTGTGTATTCTCAAAGGCTAGTTTTGTTCCTTGACAGTAGTTAGAAGGGTATGTTTGTTTACTTTGTGTCATAACTCAGTGATAAAACACATCCTTTACATGCAGAAAGTGTCAGGTTCAATCTCTTGCATTTTAAAGGGTTTACAGTACAATCATAAGCAAAGTTTGAAGTTAATGGATTTAGAAGGGTTTAACTCTGATTAGGATCACACTGTTTTAACCTCAGACCTTGGAATAGTGCTACCAGTTGCAGTAGGCATCAGTCGACTAGGTAAATTAGCAATACTTACTCTGTGGCTTGTGGACAGCTACATTCTCATTTACCACTAATCAAAAGAACTACATGGCTACTTTATGCCCTGTGTACTACCTAGGGTTTCCAGGTGCCCGCTGGTGGCAGGCAAACCCCCGGCAATGTGCCCCTCTGCCCACCAACCAGCTGAGGGCCGCCGGGCAATCGTGCATGCGCACGCCGACACAGCACTTCAAGTTTACAACCGGAAGTGCCGTCTCGCAAGGAGCTTTAGGCTCCTCGCAAGGCAGCACTTCTGTTTGTAAACTGTTGGCGCGCATGTGTGCACGCACACACACAAGATATGCCGAGAAACCTCCCACCGAAGGTGAGTGGGAACCTGGCAACCCTAGTACTACCCCACCAAACACACGTCAATATATTTAGTTCTCAATGTGGCCTCATCTGTGCATACTTAAATCTGCAGACTGGGGCCATGGAGGGACAAGACTGATCTATCTATAAACCTGAGGAAAGCCCCAGGTTTGCAGAAAAATCTGAAAACTTAAAAAAATACATTGGGGGGTTACAATCCTCCAAAATGATAGAAGCAGAATTTTAAAGAAATGAATGTCCTCTGTAATAGTAGCTAGACAACCACATCACTATTGCCAGCCTTCAAGCCTTTGTTTCTGTCAATAAAAGTCAGAGGGCAGGGACAGGGCCCTTTTCAGGGCTGGTTTGGCCTTTGAGGGAGGACACATTAAGGCCAGACTTGGCAGCAACCACCAGGTAACTTGCTACTATGTAAATTGCATGACTCACCTAAGACCAGCTGCTTGCTACTGGTCAACAACACCCAACCATGATAGCCTATGGGGTTAAAGTTTCAAACCAGAATCTGGGAGACCCTAACCCTACTCTGCCATAGAAGTTGACTGGGTGACTTTGGGCAAGTCACAAACTCTTGGCCTAACCTACCGCACAAAGTTGTTTTGAGGTTAAAATGGAGCATAGGAATGATGTAAGCTGCTTTGGGTACCCATTGTGGAGAAAAGGCAAATACGAATGATAAATAAATAATAATAAATACATTTTATTTGCAGCTAATATGCCAGATAAAACAGGTAAAACAGAAACTGACCATATGAGAAACTGGCGTTGTTGGGCCTCTCGCAGGATATGTTATCAGATCTTGGGAAAACTGAAGCTTTTGCCAAAATTAAAAAGTGCATTAAAGAGCTCGATTATAACAGCACTACTTTTCGTGCTCGTCGCATCTGTTCATCCCAGTTCTTTGGAATACCCCCTCCACGTGGTCTGCCTGCCTATACATATTATCTGACGACAACTCGTCTCTGTAGAGCTTTTTGCTTGGCTAGACTGAATGCTAACCCTTCTATGGTAATGCAGGGCAGAATTCTGAATATACCATACTCAGACAGGATCTGCCCTTGCTCTTCTGGCTCTATTGACTCATTAGCCCATGCCCTTTTGGAAGGCCGCTTTTACGAGGACCTTCGATCGCACTATATTTCCCCCCTTTTAATATACAAATCCAATGCCTCTGTGACTGACATAATGCCTTTTTTACTAAGCGACAGGGACCCCAAGGCTACATTGTCAGTGGCAAAATTTGTTTCAGTCTTTATATCCCTCCAACACTAGATATATGCTGCTCAAGATCAATTGATCAAGAAGCTTCTAAGGGGTAAAAGGAAAGGAAACTGACCATACAGAGGCACATATGAATGAAGTAAATAAATAATAAATATAGTTGAAGATGAAGGGGCAGATGAAAGTAGTATTTGGAGATTTCCTGGAATTACAACTCATATCCAGACTTCAGAGATCAGTTCCCCTGCTTTGAAGAGTGTACTCTATGGCATCATATCCCTCCTGAGGTACTATCTCTCCCCAACCCTTTTCCTCCCCAGACTCCACCCCCAAATCTCCAAGTATTTCCCAACCCAGAGCTAGCAATCCTAGATAAAAGATAGACTGGATTGTTGGCAGGAAGAAGAGAAGGAAGCAGGGAAAGTTGAGGATATGGGGATGCCAGGACGTGGAAAAGAGGAATTGACATACCCCATTGGCTGAATTTAAAAGTGTATTTGGCAGAACACTTCTGTTTTGTATCCCACTCATTTAAAATGCTAAATAACCGGTAGTATTTATACAGACAGCAAACTGAGGAGTGGATGCACCCAATCCAGATGATATGTGGCTTAAAATTTGCTGTTATTATTTTTACAAATATATGTCTAACCTTGTAGAGCAAAAACATGGTTCTGTTTCCAAACTGTGGCTGATTGATTCACCATTTCAGTTGTTTCTTTTACCCTTTTCCCTGATTTCTTTGTATCTCCTTTTTCCCTTGAACTGTGCCTGTTTGTCCAATATATCAAGCGAGCAGATTCTGCTTGATCCGCCCCTTTTGTCAGGCATAATACCATCAAAGGCAGTGATTTGTGAGATGAGAGACCAGAGACAATGTGCGCCTGGGTCACTGGTAATTAAGGAATGTCAGTGGTCAAGAAGGGGGGGAAATCAGCTCAAGCCAAACTGAGGCATTCAGGTATTTTACTGCCGCATCCTTTTAGGCCTCTCTCAGCTTATAAATATTAATTTAAAGACTACCAACAAGGACAGTAAACGGATTTAGGCATAAAACTTCCTGTCAGGAGTGATTTATGCCCAATAAAAGGAGCGCTGGATAGAGAAAGCCTGCTTCGCTAAGTTTATGATAGACAGTGAAATAGTGCCATCAAAATAAAAGGCATCTCACGGTGTAGCCTTCTGTAGGGGTGTCTCCATTCTTAATCAGCATTATGCTGCCACTGTTTTCTTGCTTACTGTATTGTTTTCTTTTCTATAAAGGTGTTTCACTCTATAAGATAAAAGTTCCAGAGCACGGTAAAGAAGGTTGATGAGTGTGGTATCTGGTGTCATTATTACTGCATACGAGGCAATACATTTTACTGCTTCAGCATAAGGACTGGCAAAAAAAGTGTTTTGCCATAAAGGCAGCCCCTTATTCAAGAGCGCAAAGATTGACAGGACACACAGACCAAGAAAACGGTTTAATTACAAAGCAGGCGGAGGCCCAGGGCTGGCAATTTTGCATGGTTGTTGGCTTCATGGTTGCTGTTTCCCCCCCCCCCTCAGCCCATTACTGTTCACTGCTGGTAGTGCCAGTTTTCCCCCCCAGCTGTGCATACCAGCACAAGCGCAGAGGTGGTGTGAATCTGCCCACACACGATGCTGGCAGGAATTTTGGCTGTCAGAAAGCCAAGCTGACTCCGTGGTCGGGCTGCCATACCTCCCCCTACAGCATGAGACCTCCTGCTGGCAACCCTTGAGTTCTCCTGCCACCCAGTAGGATGGCAGGGGGAAATTTGGCGTTCCCCTGGCTACACAACATCACTTCTGGCTCAGGCCCACAAGTAATATCATCGTATTGGGGCTATGCTGTACGATTCCACTGAAACTATAAAATTGTAGGGCACCTGGTCTGTTTAGTTTTAGTTTCCAGCTGAATACCTTTTTACTATCACTCTAGCTTTTGATTGATTTGGTGGTGTGTAGCATATGTATATGTGTTTGCATTTATGCTGGCTTTTAATGTTGATTCTATCAGGATTTATTTTTGTCGTTCCTGGTGTTCTTGTTGAATTTTTATTATACGGTTTTAACCATGGCAGTTACATGGATGCCACTTACAGACCCTTTGGCTGAGAGGCGAAATATGCATTTTTAAAAAATTAAATAAATAAATTATTAGAGCAGATGCATGTTACAGCCAGCTGAAGGTTTCTGTTTTTCCTTTTTGGGAAACAAGGAATTAGGACATAGCTGTGATGTTCCTCTGTTATAACTTTCTTATTCTTTGCTTCTTGAAGAAGACAGATGCTGCTGAGAAGAATGGGTAGATGGACAAAGGCAGCAGCTGATGGTGATTAGGGAGCTGGAATGAGGCTCTCGGTAGTCCTGATCAGAACTGGAAGATGTTCTTGCTAGTGGGAGACTTCTGTAAATGTGGAAACCGGTTCTTTGAACATAAATGTTGCAAAGGAAAGGTAACACTGTGGTTGAATCAACACAGAGAAACTGCTGTCTATTTCCAATGTTTCTTTTTGAAGAGACAGCTTTGGACACCCTTGCAAGAAGAAAATACATCTATTTCTCAGACAGACATTCAGATTCTACCCTGTATATATTTATTTTAGGGCACCAAGGGACATTATTATCCTTCATTTAAAGCTGCAAAAATCAGCACTTTGATTTTGTGGGTGCACACTATGTCATAACAACTGGCATTTTGCTCCCTTGATTTCCCTTGCTTTGATTTTTTAATTCAGGAGGCCATGACCTCAGGAGATACCCTGATGTTTCTTTGACACTTATGGAGCCACTGTAAGGTTGTTGGTTTTATAGACAGAAACACACATATGCCATATCAGTCAGATCAGACAGCTGTGTTATATAGGCTGTCATCTGAATTTTAAATGGCTATGTTGCAACAACCAGGTTTATGAGCTCAAAAACAAGCACCCATGTTACTAATGTTACTGATGACAGTGCCTTGAAATCTTTGGACTGTTTTTGTATATGTGTATTAAACTGCCCTATTCCTACCACTACAAAAACCAGGAGAGCAGGGGCTCCCCATAGGTTATCTGCCCTTCATGCCTCTATACCACAAGGATCAATGAAGTTAAAAAGCATCTGTATAGAAGCCACATGAGGAAAGGATGGAGGAAGGTAAAGGATCCATAGAGAAAGGAAAGTGGAGTCATATATTTTGGGGAAATACCTTTTTGGACATCCCTTCCCTCCCCCCCCCCAATATATTAGGGCTACGCTTTGTGGTTGGAATAAATGTGAAGCAAAGGTCCTCAGAGAGGATCACTCCGAAAAGAAATGAAAAATGCATAAAACTTTGTTTAATTTATGGAATTTATATGCTGCTGACCAGTAAGTATAAAGTTCTGTTCCCTAGGCCCTCACTATCACTCATGTATTACTTGTCAGTAAATGTGGTGCACTCAGAACATAACAGCTACAGTAATATTCCTGTTCCCACTGCAGCTTTACTACACCCATGAAACCCTGTAATCTTTAAATTCCCTCACTGTTAACATCTGCTGAAACATTATTGGTCCCAGCATAGCCAAGCTGCTCTGAAATTACATTTAGCAAAGTAGTTAATGCTAACGGTATAATTTTAGAAGCAACCATGTTTTAAAAAGGCTTTATAACCATTGTGGCAACCGGGCTTGCTCCAGACAGCTTCTCTTTCCCTGCTTCTGTTTTGTGCCATTATCTCATTTGTATGCCACTAAGGACACCTAACGAGGAACTTCTTGAATTTATTTTGTGGATCAATATATTATCACTTTTTTCCTTTGTCAGTCTGTCTGTCCTAAATCCCCTAGACTAACTTTTTAAAAATGCCGTCCTCACTCTTTTTTAAAGTGTACTAAAAAGATTCCACCACAGGATCGGATTATGTAAGTGTTTAGAGGGTTGAGGTTGGAATCTAATCAGGTTTTAATAAGATGAATATATTTTGTCATCCAGCCAGGGTGCCTCACATGCTTTAAATTCAAATGGCCCTTGCACGCAAATGAAACAAGCATATTCCGTAGAGTCACTGTTAATGAGGAAGATACAGATAGATGTAGGGTTTGGTCATAGAGAATCACAGGACAATCTCCTATGCAGTTACTCCAGTCTAAGCCCATTGAGTTCATTTGACGGAAGGATTTCTGCAAAGGATTGTGATGTTAGAGAAAGAAGACTTTTGCTTTTATAAGGGAATGGTTACACAAAGGACATAACACATAGTTAAATTGTGGAACTCTCTGCCACGGGATGTGGTGATGGCTGCCAGCTTGGAAGGCTTTAAGAGGGAAGTGGACATGTTCATGGAGGACAGGGCTATCCATGGCGACTAGTCAAAATGACTACTAATCACGATGCATGCCTATTCTCTCCAGTCTCAGAGGAGCATTCCTATTATATTAGGTGCTGTGGAACACAGGCAGGACAATGCTGCTGCAGTTGTCTTGCTTGTGGGCTTCCTAGAGGCACCTGGTTGGCCACTGTGTGAACAGACTGCTGGACTTGATGGACCTTGGTCCGATCCAGCATGGCTTTTCTTATGTTCTTATGACATTCAGCTGAAATTGAAACACAATCAGGAAAGAGAAGAAGAAGAATATGCCGACTTTCTCTACCAGTTAAGGGAGACTCAAACCAGCTTACAATCACCTTCCACTCCTCTCCCCTCCACTCCCCACAACAGACACCCTGTGAGGTAGGTGGGGCTGAGAGAACGTGACTTGCCCAAGGTCACCCAGCTGGCTTCATGTGTAGGAGCAGGGAAACATATCCAGTTCACCAGATTATCCTCCGCCGCTCATATGGAGGAGTGGGGAATCAAACCCGGTTCTCCAGATCAGACTCCACCACTCCAAACCACCACTCTTAACCATTACACCACACTATACCACCCTGGCTCCCAAGAGCTTTCTTTGCATTCATCTTTCTTGATCTAGAAATACAAGCCCACATGCTTAGTGCTTTAGTATTACATCATGCCAACCAGGAATATTGCCTAATGGTAGCAATAGCATATTGGTATCATAGCACCAATTTCCATTTTTTATTTTTTTTAAATGTGACTATGGCAAGCAAGTCAGAGGCTGAAAACTGGGACAGGTGCCATGTCCTGGTCCTGTAGAACAAGTGGCTACTGCACAGGTGTAGAGCTGCTTGTCACAGATTTCGAAGTGACCTGATCAAGAGCTTGCCTTGTATCTGAGGGAGCTGAGCACGGTAGGTATACCAGGTGATTACATGCGTGTCGAAGTTTACAACGATCTAGTTTTAGATACAAATTATCTGGTGGTAGCAAGCTCCCTAGGGCAGCGCTCTCTTGAGTGTCCATATCCTGGACCCTGTACTGTCTTTACTTTTCTGTTTCCATAGTGTGGTGAGAAGTATTGGAAGAACAGGGAGGAAGAGTCAAGGCATAGTATGAACTGCAACATTTAACCCTTAACTGGGATAAACAGTATCATCTGTGACAGTCATTTTTTGTGCATAGCATTTCCCCAGTTGTATTTTTGGCTCAGACAAGGTCCCCGCATATAATCAGGGGGCTGTTGTGGAGCCATTCTGCCTAATTTACATGAACCTGAAGTTAGAAGAAGGCAAATGCTTGCTTTCAGCCAAAGGCAATGTGGCAGAAGGTGGGGGAATAAAGGCATTTTGGCCTGAGCTGAGTTACCTCCACCTGCCACCTTTAGAGAGAGAAGGTGGAAGGATGGCTGTTGTGCCACTTAGGAAACATCTCACAAGCCAGAGGTGGGACTTGAAGTGCTCTATTCTCCATACCCTCTTATAGGAGCCTGCTTGCTTTGCAAAGCAGAGACTACAGAGCTTCCATCTTCTATCAGTAGCAGAGAGGAGGGGGGACACACAGACACAATCAAGGGGAGACCAGGATCACATCTCTCTCCTCATCTAAAACTACCTTTGGGGAGACCCAGTTTTCCATGAATCTGAGATAAGGATGAGCATGCTTAAAAGAACAACAGCAGAGGATGTGTGTTAACTGAGGTGAAACCTGCACCCATCAGTTGCCTTATTTCTCTGTGCAAGGAGTTTCATTTTTTTACAAGCAAGCTTGCTATCTTATTGATGGATACTGAGATGTAAATTATAATAGGAATGAGGTGGAATAAACATGTTTAAACAATCATACTTTGTTAATGTGTGTCTACAAGGCTTACAGCACATTCCTGACATGCGCTGGCAGGCCAAACCAAAGGCCTTTGGAGGCTGGCAAAGGCCTCCGCCGGTGCAAGGGCCCACAGTGCTGGCGTCTGGGTGGCGCATGCTGGCATTTGTGGCCCCAGCACCGGTGTGTAGGGCTGGACGCCAGTCTCCGGCTGCTGCCACAGCAGCGCCAGGCCCGGACACCGACAGAGCCTGCCGCCGGCATCTGGACACTGGCAAAGGCCATGGCGGTGACCCGGGAGGCATTCCCGGGGCGTTATGATGTCCTAGGAGGCGTTCCCTGGGTGTAACGGTGTCCCGGGAGGCGTTCCCGGGGCATTTTGTCGCTGGGCGGGGCCACCGTTAGGCGCCCTCCTAAGCTGTTATGGCTTGGGAACGCCCCCTTTTATTTTTGCTGCGATACGCCACCATCTCCCATGCAACCCTATGTGGGTTGCATGGTTTTTTTTGTCGTTTTCAATCTTGCTTCTTCTATGAACGGGGGTCTTAGGCCAGACACAATTGCTCAGCCTCAGTCCTCCTTCTTGCAACATGGAATGGAGATAGTAATAAAATACTGAACTATCTTACAGGTTTGTTCTAAAGATTACAAGAGAAATATAAATGGAGTGCTCTGGATGCTTGGAAACACTAAACAAATGGTACATATTTATTCATACATAGATAAATCCTCAGACATATGTAACTGACTTCTGAAATCACATTTAGATAACTGTCAGTATTCACCAGTGTACCTCTGAGTTTTTGGACACAGACAAAAATTTGTCCAAAACTATAATCCTAATTTTGATTACTCATTATCTCATATATCCACAATATCAACTCCTTTTTCTGAATTGTTCAGACCACATTCAAGCAATTTGGATAAATTGGAGTGCTATTTACGTGGCATTATATTGACCTGATACTCCAGAGCATACACAGAATGAACAATAACAGAATGTTTGCTTAATTGACAGTAAACTCATTCCAGAGAGAGCCACATTCTCACCTGTGCTAAGCTAGTGATTATTAATGTATATATTTATTTGCAGTAGCTTATGCTGCTTTGAGTGAGCTTCCAGTGGCTTACAAGAATAAAAATATATAACATTCTCAATTTCATAAGAAACAACCAAAGCAAAATCTGCCAGTGGCATTATTTTGAACCTAGCCTGCTATTTCAAAAACTAGGTGGAAAAGTTGTACTTTGCAGCCTATTCTAAAAGGTGAGCAAGTAGGGTTTCCAGGTACTAGCTGGAGATCTCCTGCCATTACAACTGATCTCCAGGTGATAGAGATCAGTTCACCTGGAGAAAAGGGCCACTTTGGCCATTGGACTCTAGGGCATTGAAGTCCCTCCCCTCCCCAAATCCCGCCATCCTCAGGCTCCGCCCCCAAATATCCCGCTGATTGCAAAGAGGCACCTGGCAACCCTATGAACAAGGCAGTAGAACTCTGAACAGGAGTGGGAAGATTGTATCAGGGCTTTGGGGCTACCACTGTAAAGCTCCTGTTTCTGATGGCTACAGATCTGACTTCATACACTATGAAAGTGCTCCACAATGTTGCTGACCTGAGGGCCTTTTTAGAATTCTTAGAACAGCAAGTGGGTGCCATCCCAAAATCGCTGCCATGGGGGGCACCCCAAATTCAAAATGGCTGTGATACAAACTATTGGGAGGTTCCAACACAAGCATTCTCCTGTGATCAGGAGGCAGCTGGCATGGCATGGTGGTTGGAGGGATGAACCAGCACCTGGGATGACTGGATTTCGAATCCCCTGTTCTGCCACAGAAGCTTGCCAGGAGACCTTAGCTCCATCATAATCTTTTAGCTTAAACTACCCTCCCAAAGTTGTTGTGAGGATTAACTGGAGGAGGGGGGCGATATGAAAAGCCGCTTTGAGTACCTGATCAGGGAGAAAAACAGTAAAAAATAAGAATAATAATAAATAAGCTGTTTTGTATGAGTGTGTCCTGAAGACATAAAGGTGAAACCTACTGCACTGTTCAGAAGCATCTCCTGCACCACAGAGGCAGTGGAAAGGTAGGACTGGCTCTCTGAGCCATGCCGCCTCCTGAGAAGCTCGCTGCCTCGGCGCAGCAAGCCAAAAATGTCTTTTGCCCCAAACCCTATGAAACTGCTCCATTGAGTTTCATGGGGCTACACCTCCCTTTTTGCAGGCCCAAGTTCGTGCTGGCAAAAGGGGGTGTTCCTGGGGCGAAAGGCCTCAGGGAGCTGACTAACTTCAGCCCAGCCCCAGGAAAGCCCCCTTTGGTGCTGGTGCAAATCCTTGTGCTGGGGAAACGCTGCTGCGGTAGCGCCCATGCATGGCTCTGCCACGTGCCTCCCTGATGCTGGTGTAAGTGGCCCTGTGCCAACGTTAGTGCCAATTTAACCGGCACAAATGGCACTAATGCCAGTGCAGGGGTCACACTCGCTCCAACCCCCTCTTCAGGATTGCATGCTCTGCCTGTTTTAAAAACTTCAGCTTGTTTTTAAAGAGTACTTAAGAGCTAGGTCACAAATCAATTATTCTAATGTTCCAAGAGCACAGTAAAGTCTTATGATGTCTTCCTCAGCAAATGGTATGGGGGCATCTAATGTAATAGCCTTGTTGAAGCTAGGCGTGAGTGGACATTGTCCATGCCTGTATGGGAGATCCCCGGGAATCCCCATGCTTATCACTATTAATTTTATGAAGAAGAGCAGAATTTAACTTCAAGAAATAAAGTACAAAGACAATATGAAGTGAAGCTTGGTGAAATAATACATGCCTAATGTATTCACTGTCTGCTTAATTATGTAGTAACGTTAACATTCTGGAGTTGGTTCTATGTGGTTTGTTCAAAACAAAGACCAACTATGTAATGCAACCACTATAACACTCTAAGAATGTTTATCTTTATTACTATCCTTGCTCAAGAATATATATGGTGTTAACTATCCTAGATAAATCTAACTGGTGCCTGATTCATGAACAGCAGTAAATGACATCTGTGCCAGATGGCAGCCGACATCCATGTTTGTACGCACTGTGGCTTTACTTTTCACCTTGTTTTGTATCATGTCTTGGTTAATTTTTGCAGCAAAAAAATAGCAGGCACCCATGCATGTTGTAACTCTCAGAAAGGATTGTTATGCTAGTTAACACTGTTACGATCCAGTGTTGCTAAGAATCCTCCATTCCATCTGCTTCTGTTCCCTTGTAGAAGACTCCCAGAAAAACGTGACTATAATGGGAATGCAGGAATGTCATTCTTTTCTTATTGTTGATAATCCTATATTATGGGCCTTGCTCTAACTGGTACAATAAAATGTTATAGATGAGGATTACTAAAGCTGATGTATTACCGCATATAAATTATTAGTTTCAGTAGTACAAAGCCATGCCCTCCCAAGACTCAAGAAATGTAATATGCATGCACACTCAAAGATAGATAGATGATAGATAATATTTCTAGCTTGATAACAAGATTGGTGTTATCATACATGCTAGATAGTGATAGATTAGAAATTCGCTGCAGTTTGCCGTTGCTAACATTTTAATTTGTAGCAATGGAAATAGAAAATGTGATACAGTGATGGGAAAATCTGTTTATAAATATGTGCCAGTGATAGTTATCACATTCTAGATGTGATAGGAAGAAAAAAAATATTGAATAGCTTTAGGAAGAAAATGATGACTACAAATTGAAGATATTCAAGAGTAACAAATTTATGAACAGTCCAAAGAAAGCGAATAAAGAGAAATGTAATGACAGATAGGTCTTTCAGTTATGCAGACCATTATTGCTTGCAGTTTCTATCATCAAGTTATGATTATGAATGTGCAAAGGTTTGTATCCTCCCACTCCATTCAGCTACATTTGAAGCCGTCCTCCAGCCTTAAGGACCTTTCCTCTGACAGCAACTGCTGTTCCTCCATAGGAAGGGTGGCTTCTATCAGAAGGCGGCTTTTCAGGATGGAGGAAAGCTTCCAACATTGTTGTTCAGTTGCCAGGTGGGAGAGCAGAATGCTAGAAGTGCTCATCTACACTGAACTTTTTATGAACAACAACAACAAAGTCTGGATAGTCAAACATTGGCCATTCATGCAGGGGTATTTAGCTTGCGATCCCTGCTGGACTGCTTCAGGGCTTCCTTTGCATCATTCATGATTTTTACCAACCTTTAGACGTCACTTCGTTCCCACCTCATCTTTTCCCTGCAGTTCTAGGATGCTGTGTTGTAACAAATTTAAATTCTGCTTCAAGGCAAGAGCGAAGGAAATCCCCGCCGTTTTCATGCATAGTCCTAACTTTGGGGTTTCTCTCCCCACGCCGATTCTGGCTTCTCCCTCCCACATCTGTCCCTCCCATCCAACCCTTTCCCTCAAAGTGAAGCACAAAAGAGGGAGTGAAACCTTCATGAAATGTACAGGAAGACACCAACCAAAGAGCGTCTGGAAGGCAGCTTCTGGCAGGGAGCTGTTGAAGAAAGGAGAGGAGGAATACCCAGCTTTGCAAAAGCACACACGCAGACAGGGAGCAGTCCCTTTAAGAGCTAACCTGCCCCCTCCAAGTAAATAGCAACAAGGCTGCGTTTTCAGAATGAGGGACTCAGAAACTCCATATTCACTGGGGATGCATCACAAGGTACTCCTGGAATTTCTTCTTGGTTGGGGTGGGGAAGCCCTCATGCATGTGATGTTTGAGAATTCAGATCAGAAAACTGTGCAGCAAACCAAACGCAAACTTTCCCTGTATAAATGACCATTGTGTACAATCAGAGGCAGGAGTGTATCTAGGGAGAGCATAGAAGAGCTAAGTTTGAGTCCAGTAACACCTTAGAGACCAACAAGATTTTCAGGATATAAGCTTTCAAGACTCAAAACTCCCTTCAGCAGAGAGTTAGCAGCAGCAGCAGTGACAAGATGGAACAAAACAAGAAGGGACATTTGGGACATTGCAAGTAGCATGGAGAGTGAGGAAAATATGAGGACATGGGGGATATGAGGATGTAGGGTTACACACTTCATGGGAACGGAACATTCCTATTAATTAATTTGTGCACCAATTTGCGTCAGCCTGTAGCCTTCTCTAGACAGAGTTTGCATTAATCCAAGGCATCCATCCAGATTAGCAAACTCTAATGGAAGAATTATATCCCCCAGTAGTATACAGTACACTTCCCTCCTCCTGAGGTGCTTTAAAAACTGACACAATAATTTTCAGAAATAGCTTTAGAGATAATTAGAGCTTGCTGACAGATGTCATACCCATATTTATCATTAATACTAAAAATAATACTTTGCTCTAAACAGTACTGTAAGACATCATTTCTCTCCCCCACCACACTTTCCACCCACAATGTATTGCACAAACATTTGCTAATGATTCCATTAGTTCCTGATTATAATAATTATAGATGGACAGTAATGGACAAGATGTGTCCATCCTTTCTTTCTCCATCTCCACCCCATCTTCTTTCACATGTATTTCTTACTTCTTGAGTATATATCCTCCCACAAGCTGTCATTCACTCCCCCGCTCATCTTTGCAGGCAGAGAGCAGCACTTCTTATGTTTTCCAAGGCACTTGGCCTTTGGCCACCTGCCTTAACACACCACTTAAGATGAACTACTGATCTTGTTTAATTATAACATGGCTTTGGACCATGAGGGACAGGTCCTTGGCCCTTAGCAGTCATACTGTGGTGCTCTGTGTTAAGAAGACTTAAAGGGGACTGGGGAGGATTTTCCCTGGGTGTAGGAAATCCACACAAAGCTTAAAGTTAATGTGACTGGCTCTATACTGGGTTTTTATTTATACAACCGCAATGAAACACACAAATCTCAGCACCACGGGCAGCAGAGTTATAGCTGCCCTGCTCTATTGTTGGAATTGTTGACTTGATATAGAAGAAAAGGAAGAAGAAGAGGAGGAGGAGGAGGAAGAAGAAAAAGAGTTGGTTTTTATATGCTGAGTTTCTCTGCCACTTAAGGGAGAATCAAACCGGCTTATAATCACGTTCCCTTCCCCTCCTCACAACAGACACCCTGTGAGGTAGGTGGGGCTGAGAGTGTGACTAGCAATGAAGTCCCTCCTCTCCCCAAACCCTGCCCTCCTCAGGCTCCGCCCCAAAAACCTCCCACCAGTTGCAAAGAGGGACCTGGCAACTCTAAGCTTCACAAAGCTAGCTACATTGGATAATGATAATATAGAGGTAAAGAATAGAGGTAGCTTACGCAGGGGAAGGGCACCACACACTATTTCATTACCACCAGTGAGCAGTGACTGAGAGAGACCCAAGCCCCTAATTAGTGGGTTTCACTGATAGGCACTGGAAGTGAGAACAGCCAGGGCAGCCCATGCCCATTGACTGACAAGCAGCAGCTAACATCGGCTGATCAGATTGTTGACCTGTGCTCATGATGGGGCTGCTGGTCATTCAACAGACACCTCCTCAAATGGTACAACCTGGCCTCTTCTACCTTCTGGTGGCACTTGCCAGTGAGAGCATAGGCCCGTCACCTCAGCTACTGCCCAACAGTGGTGGCCATGTGCCATGCCTCACGAGCTTCTGATCTGTAATACCCAAGTATGTTGATGGTATAATCAGTGAAGCAGTTGATTTTGGTAGATAGGTCAATTTGTTACTTTTATAGTTATTCTACAGGCCCCCCATCTCTAACACAAACACTGTCACACATACACATTCTCTCTCCAGCCTCCCCTCTGAGAACTGGAAAAACTTGTTCTTAATTGTGTATCTGAATTGTTGCCACAAGCTAATCGAGATATGGAAGATCCATAATCAAGATATCCTGGTTTTTAATTATGTTAAAAACAGATGTAGCCCTCTGCTGGAGAAAGGTAAGTTAATCCTTTCCCCAACTCTAATTTCCCAGTGTGAATGCCCTCCAAGAAGTTACTGTTTGCCTTGAAAGGGTAAAATATGCAGATATCATACAGATACCAGGGACAGCAGGAATTTGGAAGGTAACTTAAATATCATGAGTAAAAGAGTGAACCCCCCACGGTTACCAACCACAAGGAAGGGCCTAGAGTTCTCCCAGAATTAAAACTGGTCTCCGTATTACAGAGCTCAGTTCACTGGAGGAAATGGCAATTTCAGAATCAGAGGGGAGACTCTATTATACATCATGGAGTCTAAGAGAAATGGAAGTACTAGAATGGCACGACACCCCCAAGGTTCCCACTCCCCATGTTCCATCCCCCTTAATGTCTAGGAGTTGCCAAAACTAGAGTTGGCAACCCTACTCCCCCAGCACCACAGCCAATCCAATTTGATTCACCTATGGCTGCTTTTGACTTTTTAAAGGAGAGTAGGAGATCCTGATCACAGTGTTTCTGTGGCTTGTCTAATAGCCCTCATGTGTTTTAAGTATGCACCTGAAAATGTGGTTTGAATATGAGATACATTTTTTTTCCAAGCTTTTGTATCATGCTGTTACACTTGTCAAGGAGCTGAGGTGAATATAGTTCTCGGTCAAATGGATCTTCAGTGCACACTCAGATTTTCTGCTGCATAAAATGAAAAATGGCTCTTGTTATAAATTCCTACGTGTATGTTCATGACTCAGTAATATGGTGGTAATGTGTATGTGTGAAGTGGCTGGCTTAGGGCCAAACTAGACGTGACAGTATCCCCAAGTCCAACCTGGGACACCACCACCATTTTAAGGCTCATCATGGGCAATTTCAAAATGTTGTGAAGGCTGTATGCTGTGTAGGCCTGCAACACAGCAGAACGAGGTGTTCTTGTCCCCTTTCCTTTTCAACAGCTGAAATGGCCCATACACACCCAGTGGCTGTTTTGGCACTTGAAAAGACATGGGGGGGGGGAGAATAAGAGTGTCTTTTCCTGCCACATAGCATCAGGCCCTCTTGAAATTTTTGAATCATAGATGTTAGGCTTTAAAATGGTGGCAGCACCCCCAGTCCAGACCGTAGATCAAACACCACTGAGCTTCAAGATTACCTCACATTGCCACATTGCCTCAACTGCAATTAAAAACATTGACATAATTCAGGTTTTTAGTCATTATATGATGCAACATTAGGTGAAGAAATCTCAAATAACTAGAGTTGCCAACTCCAGGTCTGGAAATACCTGGAGATTTGAGGGTGGACCCTGGGAGAGTGGAATTTAGAGAGGAGAGGACCTTGGTAGGGTATAATGCCATGCAGTCTACCTTTCAAAGCAGCCATTTCTCCAAGAGAAGTGGAATAAATGTTTTGAATAAATAAGTGATTTTTTTGTAGTCTGAAGATCTCCAGCACCCACCTGAAGGTTGGCAACCCTACAAATAACATACATAAGCCTTAGGACTACATCCATTTTTGAGGAGCATCTGATGAACTAATACATTTTATCCTGCATTCCTATCATAGGTGCTGTCAGTTTGATTCCCCAACTAAGCCAAGAC
The DNA here is from genome assembly GCF_029931775.1 of Euleptes europaea. NCBI lineage: Eukaryota > Metazoa > Chordata > Lepidosauria > Squamata > Sphaerodactylidae > Euleptes > Euleptes europaea. The sequence goes on along the minus strand of NC_079318.1, from coordinate 49,576,021 downwards.
TCAAGACTGTGTAGGGGGAGCGCCATTAAATTAAGCTGGAAATGTGTTAATCAGCTATTCAGAACGGGAGGAGGGGATGGATTGAGTCCTTCATGGTTTGGGATGCACAAATCTAAAGGACTGCCTCTCCCTGTGTAAACTCACATGAAATCTTGCTCAGCCGAGTAAGTGCCATTGGCTCCTTTGCCATCAACTCTAAGGATACTCTTTGTTAATCCTAAAAATTTCCATTATTTTTTGGGACCCAATTACCTGTATTCTGGAAAATGCCAGATACCATCCAGAGACCCAAATGTATCTGAAAAACACTGATAAAGTAATTTTTGGATACATATTCAGAGCGGATCTATCAGAACACACATCTCTAATCAACTCGTTCTCTGACAAAGCCCCAACCTTACATAACAGGATTCTTTTTTTTTAATAAATATTTTTTATTGATTTTAAATTAAAGTAGGATACAGAAGGAAAAGGGTAGGGAAATGCATAAAGAAATACATTGAATACACAAATATTATACCGTTTTGATATATCTGGCACTACCACCTTGTAGAATGAAAAAAAATCGCGAAAGGAAAAAAGATATTGATTACATATCATTATGATAATATCTCGCATTAACTACCCCTATTTGTACATCATCACTCTTTTTAATCTGGTAATGGATAACATAACATAACAGGATTCTTGAAGGGGTAAGGAAGACTTCATCTCCATCCGTTTTCAGAATGGCCAGTAAGGCAGCCCTTTTGAGAGGGCATTGATTGATTGTTGGTTGACAGGGCATTCTTAGTGGTTGTAATTTTACATCTCAAATTGTACTCTGAGGACTCATGTCTTGCTTGTCTTTGAGGGAGGGGTTGGATATTCATTGTTTATACATGTGATTTGATGTGAGCCACCCTGAGCTATTGGAAGGGTGAGATACAAATTCTTAAAGAAATTCTTCCTTGCTTCCTGTTATACATCTGATTGGTTGACTGCTGTTTATGTTACAGTATTAAGCATATACACTCTAGGAACAGGGCCTTAATGTGTATTCAAAAAATGTGCATCGATGCTTGCTTCTGAATCTGTGTACATTACAGTTATATAAACCTGGAAGTAATGTGGTCAAGGGAAGACTGCTGGGGAAGGCACTGGCAAACCACCCCGTAAACAAAGTCTGCCTAGTAAACGTCAGGATGTGATGTCACCCCATGGGTCAGGAGTGACCTGGTGCTGGCACAGGGGACCTTCACCTTTTTTAATGTGGTCAATGCCACCTCCATATGTTTGTGTGCATAGAACAGCAAATATGCACTTTGTAAAACATGGCACTGGCTTTAGTCTCACCTAATCATATGATTGCAGCAGCTGATTTCACAAGTCTTGTGACAAAACCCTACTGCATGACAGAAGCACACTCAGACTTTTTTTAAAGAAGTATTTGAAATCCCTGATTCATTGCCATTTGTTACAATTTTATCAGCACAAAACAGAAAGAAAAACCATGGGTTTTGCTAAGTTTTTTTCCTTAGGAAAGAAAAAAAAAACAAAAATTGAATTTAAAATTGCAGAGACATATTGTAACAGCTTTAAGACACTCCTGGGCATGTTTTAATGGTCCATTAATATACACCTCAGGCAGCTGAATGTGTGCGGCTGCACATCCACGACGGGTATTAATGAACCACTAAAACATGCCCCACCGTGCGCTAGTGTGCCATGGCAATGCTGTATTATCAGTAAAGAATAAAAACTAAGTTTAAAAGACCCTTTGAAATGCCACTGATTTTTAAAGGAAATCCTGATGAATTGCCGTTGTGTCTCTGTGCACACATGCGAATGAAGTGGATTGCTCAGTTATTGAAATAAGTCCTCTCTCTAATAAAGAAATGAGCCAAATGGCAGGGAAACAGTTATTACGTTTCTTGTGCCGGAAGATGCTGCAAACGATTCCACCCCAAGCGCTTGCTGTGGATTTATATCAATGTCCTGCCAGGGAGGCAAGGAGTCTGGAAATACAAACGAGAAGGGCGAGTGAGTAGAAGGAAGGCAGAAGGGACAGGAAGGTTCCTATTGAATTTTTCATGATGCCACTATACCGGTTCTGGATCAAGCTTGGTTGCATCGGGATGCAGTTGCCGCCTGTCACCTCAGTTTCCCATTTGTAAAATGACAAGAATTAGAAGCTGCCCATGCGTGCATCAACACTATACACATTTGAATGAATGGATAACTAGAATCGGTACTAGACAATGTCTTCTAAATGATGCAAGTTCTAGGTCAGCCTTTTGTAATGTCAACAAATCAAGCAATTTTTAAAATCATTGATGCTTTGCATAAAATGTTTAGTTTCTGCAGGCCACAAGAAAGGCAGGAGATGACATGCATGCAGACCACTGACACCCCCCTCCACTAATTTCTTATTGCCAAACGCTTTCCCAAAGCTGTGCATAATGGAATTATTACTCATGGGCATGGGTACAATATTTTTTTTGCCAAACTTAGGAGCCAGACAGATTTTCTTGAAGCACCTTGGAACAATGAAGAAAGAGACTTGAAGACATCTACGAGAAGAAGGATGCTATTTTTATTAGTGTAATTTCATTTTCCCAGCCCAGCTTACAGGCAATGGATATTTGAGAATTCAAGCTATCTGGAAGTTAATTAAAACCCTGTGGGAAGAAAAAGAGGCAAGGAATAGGGAAATAGGAAAAGCAAAGGCCATTTATGCATGACATTTTCCGCGCAATGTTTCCTCTGACTACTTTGGAGTTTTGCCTTGATTATGCATGATTTTTTATAACTGTCAGCAGTCACCTTGCTCTCCCCGTGCGTTTCTGCATGTTTTGCCTGGGTTTTTTGGATGCTGGCTAAACACAAATCCAGAAAACATGGGCAAAATGTGCAGGTGAGGGAGAAGAAGAAAGGGGGAGCGGGGAAGCCAACTCCCATTGCTAGAAGGGTTGCCAGCCTCTAGGTGGGTTAAGATAAATGTGTGACCTGTGCTGTAAATAGTAGAAACTAAGGGAATGAGCAGCACGTGGGATCTATGTTCATGTAGCATTGAAAAACATTATTCTGAAATTGACCAACATTCAATGAGTGAGTTTAGCTGACATTCAATAAGAAATTAACCAACATTCAAAAACAAATAAATGCAAGAATGCACTCATGTGCAATATTAATATATCGCTATGACTCCTGCGGCATCAATTACAATTTAAGAAAAGTACGTCTAAGGAATATGTACATACATTACTGATTGTACTCAACCTCTAGGTGGGGGCTGGAGATCGCCTGGTATTACAATTGATCTCCAGACTACAGAGATCAGCACCCCTGGAGGAAATGGCCGTTTTGGAGGGTGGACTCTATGGCAGCATACCCTGCTGAGGTCTCTCCCCTCCCCAAACCCTGCCCTCTCCCAGCTCCACCTTGAAATCTCCAGGTATTTCCCAACCCAGAGCTGGCAACCCTATGTTGCTAGCATGCTATGCGTGACAAAGCAGATGCTTTACCACTGAGCCATGACCCCTCCTCCAGTTTTCCCTTTTAGGTGTATGATGTAGGACTTCTCCATTAAATATTTAAGTAAATTAACTGAAATTCTAATTTTTACCTCACTACAGAAAACCATAATTTCAAGACCAGCCTTGATGCTGCTGCTAGAAAAGTATGCAAATATGAGGTTAATTACTGTTGCTTCTCCAAGGGAATGCCATTTATTAATCCAATCCAGTGAACTGCATGGGCCACAGGATCCAATTGTCCGCTGCAGAAGACAGGAGATCCACCAAGCATAAGTTATTCCATTGCTGACAGTGAAGAAACCAGGGCTTCATTCAGCCAGTGGATTTGTGTGTGTTTATTACAGAGATGGGGAGGGGGGGACCTAATATATAATACCCAACAGACAAACCTCTAATTTTGCTAAGCATCCTGGGTCTCCCTGTCTGGCTGCCCAGCAAAGGCAGTGATTAATGAAAAGATATCAGGATGATAATGCTGTTCTATCTGGAACTAGTGGACAGATTTTTTTCTCTTTACTTTGGGGATTAGAAGCAGGGAAAACAAAGGAAGGAATGATGCGAAGAGAAAACTGCAATAATATTAAAAAGAGCAGGAGACAGAGAATATAAACTCCCCTTGGCCAAACCTCCCTCACTTAATGTTTCTCTGGTGGAGTAATAAGATACCTTCAGCGTTATAAATAGCGGCACAGATGTTGACAGAAAAATGCTCCCTTAATTACCATACAAACTGCTTTACTTGAGTGAACCGTTTAAAGCGGCCTCCAAAGGAAGTTCGCTCAAGCAATTCCACAGATTACAGCTAATGAACAATATTTCCTCGCTCCTATTTAGTGCTCATTAAAATGTAAAAGCCTTTCATTTTCAACAGGCACACAATAAATAATTTCTCTCCCTTCTCTCTAGTCGGAGCAAGGATTAAAAAGAGGAGGGGAAGAGGCTGTGAGATATGGGTGTGTGTGTGTAAGAATGCCAAGGGGGCAAATAAGTATTTTGAAAAGCAATGGTCAATCCATTAAATCCCCCAGAAGCACAGCTAGTACAGGCCTGTGAACTAGGATGTTTGATTTGAGTATGACTGACACTTCTCAAGAATAACAAGGTTGTTTACATGCCCATTTCAGTCTATGTTATAGCAAGCAAAGAGTGAGGCAGCCACAAGAAGTAGTTAATGATACCCTGGATGAAAGTAAAACCACACAAACAGGCTGTTGTAATGAAACTCTGATAATACCATGATGCAAATTGTCAGTATAAACATGGCCCTTGTGCTTCTCCTTCTTAGTCCATGATGCTTCAGGGAGGGGGGGAGGAAGAGGTGAGTGCTTGAAAGTCAACACCTTACAATGAAAACATCTCTAGAAGGTTCCTCGGTGTTTCCTGTTCCACGGGGATAGGGTTGCCAGGTCCCTCTTCGCCACCGGTGGGAGATTTTTGGGGTGGAGCCTGAGGAGGGTTTAGGGAGGGGAGGGACTTCAATGGCATAGACTTCAATTGCCAAAGCGGCCATTTTTCTCCAGGTGAACTGATCTCTATCGGCTGGAGATCAGTTGAATTAGCAGGAGGTCTCCTGCTACTACCTGGCAGTTGGCTACCCTACACGGGGAAGCCACAGTTTCAGAGTTAAATGCAACTGAAATAGAGGAGTATGGAAAGGGAGACAGGAATAAAAGGTACTGTGGACATTTTTAATGATTCAGACAGGTTTGAGTTTGAGCAAGAGAAGTGCCAACATCTTAACTAGTCACTGAAGCAATGCATTTAAAAACAGCTTGATATATGGACCTTAGTAGAAGTATGAGTTCTCAGGGGCTGGTACAAACTTGTAAAATGACTTGCTGACCCAGGGCTAAATCATGGGATGAGGCAGAGAACTCAACAATAATCAACAATAACCATGCTATTTAACAACAAAATAAGAGAAACCATTTTATTGGAATTAAATGGCCACAACTTAAACTGGCAATTGCTGAAATTGCATTGGAGCAGCATGTGGGCTGGATCAGGAACATTGGCTGATGCCATGCAGTCGATGTGCACATCCTACCCCCAGCGAGCTCGGGGGAATGACAGTACTGGGAATTCACCTGGGCATGAGCCACCTGGTGTTCCGCCGCCACTTGGGAGGAGGCTGCCTGAATATCCCCCTGAGTTAGGCATGTCCATCCCAAAGCCTCTCCCAAGATACCTTAGTTGGATCCCCCATGGGAGGGAAAGGGGCACGCAGGCCGCTTTTCCCCAAAACTAACCCAGCCTCATGCTAACACCACCTAAGTCATGACAAAAAAACAATAAACAAACCCAAGAACAGGGCGGGAGGGTGGGAACAAAGCCGGAGAAAACTGACGCTCTAGCCGGGCGAGCCCCTTTGGTTAGGAGGAGTGGGCTGACCGGAGTGAAACTTTGACTCCAGCGTCTGCCTGCTCAACCGCCTCCCCCAGACTACGGCTCTTTTTAGGTTCAATTTGAACCTTAATGAGCAGCTGCTTGTCCGAGGAGGCAGGGCATGCCTCCCTCTGGCATGCCTCCCTCTGCCACCTCCCCTAGCCCAGGCAGCAAAGTGGACTCCTGGTAAGGTCCAGGAATCCGCGCATACAGCTCCACCCCAAGCATACAATGTCATGAGTCATTAATGAAATAAATAGACCACATCATGGCAATGGACTACCAGTATCCCCTATGGTAATGGACTACCAGTATCCTTCCCTGTATCCCTGGACACCAGTCCCATGTATCTGTCCTCCTACTGTATGCTCAGGCCCTGAGTAGGAGATAACATTTACTTCAGTGCTGTCAAAAATACTGCTGATTATGCAGTTTAATCTGCCAATAAAGGTGTAAGAATAGGCCAGAATTTTGTTTTGTTTTGCTTTTCAGAAAAACTGGCAACCTTTTCAGAAATAAAGGATGTTGATTAACACTTTTCACTACACTCAACAGTTTTTGAAAAGGGTTTGTATTCCTATAGGCAGGGAATGCTTGGAGACAAGGACTTAAACCTGAGATTTATTGATGACCTTTTAATGATCTGGACACATGGAAAAGATAGCACTGGAGAGATGTCATCAGGCCTTCAGCAACTTCCACTCCGCCATCAACCTGGCCATGGATCAATCAACAAAGAAGTACATTTTCTAGACTCTACTGTACAAATACATAATGGAAACATAAAAACTACCTCATATGAGAAACCTATTGATAGCCAAACATGTCATTTTTATTTATTTATTTTGCGACTTATAGCCCACCCTCCCCGGCTGAGGCCAGGCTCAGGGCAGGTAACATAATTTAAACTACATAGATATTAATAAGCAATAAAATTAACAATAACTTTTAAAACAATAAAATCCCGATTAAATAACCTCTACACACTGGTGAGGTTTGGGGAAAAGAGGGAGCTCATCAGTGATGTAATGCTATGAAGTCAATCCTCTGAAGCTGCTATTTTATCCAGAGGAACTGATCTCTGTAGTCTGTAGGTCAGTTGTAATTCCAGGAGAAATCCAGGGCCCACCTCGAGTTTGGCAACTATACCATGTCCTGTCCCTCTTTAATCCCTACACCAGTTTCCTCCCAGATCCAGCACAAATTCTTCATCTGTAACTTTAAAGCTCTCAGTGACCCCCCCCCCTTATTTCTCTTCTTCATTTAACCAGGTCTACCCCTCTTGGTCCTCTGAAAGTTTCTTGACTCCAACCTTTTCCCCTTTATGCTGAGGGCTACCAGTTGCGGTGGGGTTAAGGGGTCAAAATTACAGAGGACATGAAGCCAGGCAAGTTATGTGATATTTTCAGGAGTGTAGATTAGGCTTGCCATTTTCCCACCCCCACTCCTATGGCCAGTGGGAGAAAAATAATGGGGGGGGGAATCACCATTGGGTGATGGCTTGACATCACTTCCAGGGAAAGCCCAGAAGTGATGCCAGACTGCTCTAGGAATCTCCAGAAATTGTATGGTTTACCAAAGAGTTCTTAAAGATTCATAGAGAGCCTTGATGTCCCTTCCAGATTTTTCTCTGGAAGTGGTTACCCGATGGTGCTTCCCATGTCATTGTCCCCTGGATTCCTGCTCATTGCCAGCTACTGGCTGGTAACCCTAGTGTGGGTGGTGAGAGGGGGCCAAAAGGAAATCTTTGTCTGGGGGCTTGGGGTGGCTCTTGCGAGCCCAGTTTAAGCCTGAAATTACCTTCCAGAACATGATGCTGCTTTTGACACTTCCTTGAAGTCAAAAACCTCAAAACCCATCTCCTGTTTCCTGAGTACATATACTGAAATGTTCTTCCCCTATAATCCCCACCTTCACCTCATACCCCTCTCTTTGCTGTCTCATTTCTCCCAGAATTTAGATTGTAAATTCCTTGGGGGCAGGGACTCTTTTTTTCGGAGTCCATGCACAACATATGAATAATAACAACAGTGAATACACAAATGTATAATAAACATTAAGTAATAGCACAGCAGCCCTGCCTGGAAAAACAATAGCCACCCATGGTATTTACAACTTCTTAAATGGATTTCCCTTGCAACAAAAGAAGCAAGGTTTCAGTGAGTCACACCCTGGACACACTGAATTGATGTATTATCATGAAGTACTGAATAAAATTTCAGAGAAGTGGGGAAAAAAGGAAAGAAAGACGAACTGTCTTGCTGGTCATATGAAAGAAGGCAACTACTTTGAAAAAAACAAATTAGGGTGATTTTGTTGTTGTTGTTGTTTTAAGATTCTTTCTGAAAGATGTCCGGCAAAGAGTGTCTTGTCCCTGGGTAGGCAGTAGATACAGCTTCTCCTTCCAAGCTAGTAGTAGATGGATGATCCGTATGGCAATCTAACTGCAACATCCTGCCTGAATATGAACAACAGATTTGTCAGTGTGTGACAGGCTGACAGCCCAGCTCCCAGCTGCTTGTCCACTGTTGTTAAATCAGTACCTAGTCTAAGTGTTCAGCAAAGAGGCAATCTGCTTCCTCCATTCGTAGAGGCGGGTTGCCAGTTAAAAACAAGTAATGGCTTTAGGCTGTGGTGCCATAATGCATTGAAAAGATGCAATCTAAACCTTGGTGTGCTCCACAGGCCATACAGAGCAGCCATGGAAGTTCCAAACTTCCTTCCTGAGAGCAACAAAGACAAGTCTCAATAGGATCAGTGACGAGAAACCACAAAGAACTTACAATCCGTGAATTAAACACAATTTGGTTTGAGATCCAAACAAGAGCTTTATCCATTTGTGGACTGAATTAGTTCTAGGCTGGAATGGGAATGTTAAGCCCTAACCTGGAAGAAGATATAAAATATATAGCAGACTGCTGCTAAATTTGACACAAAATTACTCCCCCCTTTTGTGAACATTTTAGCAATGACAAAAACTGCCTGCCTTTGTCAATTTTGTGAACGTTTTCTCTTTTGTTTAAAGTGCTCTAGTCCCTATGTTTCCTCTGTGATGTCATTAAGTAGCTAAATATGATTTTATTGATATCTGTTGATGTTATCATGTCAGACCAGGTATTGTGATGTCATCTTGTTCCCTGACTGGGATGAGCACTCAGAAAACCAGAGTGTGAGGACCCCCAGTGCACCCCCAGCAGGAAGTCTCAGGAATAGCAGTGGAGTACCCATCTCCTTGTACAATATTGGCCAGATTGTCAACCATCCTGGGACAAGCACTAGTAGTAGGCATTTATGCTCAGGACAGCTTGGTGGTGGTGGGAAGATATCTGGTTCTGGGGGATATCTCCTTCCCTGGAGATATCCCTTTGATAAACCAGTCTGCAATAGGAAAAAATTTGTGGACTGAATTTTGGGTTTGGAAGCAGAAACAGCTGGCAAAGTGTCTGAACAGCATTGCCAGATACCTCCCTTTGATTGCTCTGTGTTTAAAATGGGAATCCTTTCCGGTCTGCCTGCAATCTGGCAGAGACGATTCTATGACAGAAATGTAGGATTTCCTTAGAATTTGATCCAAATTGGATAATGAACAAAAAAGTTACAGTCAGGAATGTGCTCCTCGTTGAAACCCGTGGAAACAAAAATGAAAGAGATCCCTCCAATAAATGAGGGGGGTTGATAATAAAATGAATGAATAAGGAAAATAATGAAAACAAACAGGGCTAGAAATGATCAATATGAAACAGGGGGGAAACTGTGCATCTCTAACACAGGAAGTTGAAGAAAAAGTAGTGTGTGTGTGGGGGATTACTGAAAAATATTATTTGCATATTCTGGGACTGGAGGATTTCTATCCCAATAAAATTGCTAGCTTTGATCATAAAATTGAAACTGGAATATATTGGCAGTACCTCTACTTTGAATTTTCTTTCTTCTCCTCACAATGTTACCCTTGTCTTGTCTCACACTGGAACATTATAAAATTATGAACAAAGGGTAGGGTCTAAACCAGCATCAGCTGCTAACTTAAGGGAACTTTCTGCCCTTTCCCTTTACACTACAGTTCACTGAGCTCTCCGAAATGGTGATATCAGGGGACAGGGGACTTTCTTAGGTCCAGTATGGATGACAAAATGGTGGTCTACAAATAGAGTGGAGAATTGGTCAACCCTCTTCCACTGTCATAAATGACTTCAATCAATAGAAACAAGGTCTGGCTTCAACTAAAGGGGAATTGGAGCATTTTAAACATGAAAACATAAACTGAAATTAAAATGCACAATATTAATAGTGCTAATGCAAGTTCAAACAGTTCTGGAAAAGGATATGCACCTTTAGCACATAAGTCAAAGACAGCCTGACATAATGATCAATTATTGGAGAACTAAGAAGGATTTACATCACAGACCGTAACACGTCTTTTTTTAGCAGTTATGGTCTGTTGAGTCATTAATAGGTTTAAGAGTCCCCAAGTACACATTTGTACAATAGACCCTATTGGCTCAGAGGAGTCACTATTGGCTGTTGAATCAATAATCCTCAGAGTCTCCTTCAGGTCCACTGTAGAATGTAAAATTCACAATGGTGTTAGCAGGTATCCAGGTGTTAGATCAGTATTCAATCAAGTGGATCTGGTAAAGCTTTCTCTTTTGTACCTTGGTAAAAAATTGACTCAAAGTATGACTGCTCCTGACATCAGAGCAGAGATGGATTTATTGACAAGCTAAGTAAGCTACAGTTCACAGCCTCAGATTATAAGAGATCTCTAAATGCAATTTTTTATAACTAAAAATCACTAAATTACCATTTTTGATAATGCCATTGGGCCTCTTAAACTGGACCTAGTTTAGGGTCCCAGCATTTCTTAATGAGGCCCAGCACTGAGGTTGCCAGCCTGTAGCAGCCCATGGCATCAGTGGTGTTGAAAACCCAGAAGTGATGTCACCGAGTCATGCCACACTCTAGGGATTTATCAGATCTCTATGGTAAAAATGATAGAGATCTGGGAAATTCCTAGAGTGTCATGTGATGCAGAAATGTCACTTCTGGTCTATCCGTATGTCTTGCTTCTCAATATGTCCATGATAATGCCTTTCCACAGCCATAACACCTACAGGTTGGGGTGCTATTGTGCATACAACCAGACATGTTGAAATCGTTGGCTGTTTTTGGCTTGCCTTGATAGGGGTGATTCTCTAGCAGCAGATAGGATTGCTAACTTTGATTTCAAATATTCCAGCTCCTTACGTGGTACAGTGATAGACAACAGGGGGCAAAGTTCATAGGTTCAAGAATAGCATCAGTACAGTCTTTGTTGGTTCATTTTTTTAGAGTTAACTAGATTTTGAGAACCTAGTAGAAAGAACGTGACAGAATGCTGTTTTGTTGCTCAGACCAACTCAAGATCCAAAGGAACTGAACTCTGTCTCAGGGAAGACAATTTCTGGCACATGTATCTAAATATTTGCTGCTCTTATTTTTTCTTCTCAGAAAGACTTTTATTTTTAAGCAGCTAATTTTACTCAGCTTTACAACAACCTAGATTTAGAGATAATTTTGTGTGAACTTGATATTATGAATCCTATTTAAGTATGCTTAAGATCTCTCACTTAGAGTTAAGTGGAAGAAGAAAAGGCAAAATTGTCTTTGCAGATGTTGAGAAGAAATTCATTGCAGGCAATCATCATTTAATATCCAGTGCTGACTTTTTGAACAAGTGCTTTCACTAAATGATAAATCAAATGAGTTGGAGCTAACAATAATCTCTTAGAATATGAATAAGAAAAGCAAGAATATTAAAACAATAGAAACATTAGCACACAAAACCCAGCTATTATGAAAGGAATGATGTTAGAAAAATTAGCTGTTTCTTTTAGTGCATCTTTTTTTCTTGTGTAACTATGCTTGGAGCATACATATGTCTAGCTGGAATGAAATTCAGGCATATAATTGGGTGCTGCTCATACAATTCCCAAACTTAATCCAACTGCCAGAGCTGTGTGCACATAATCACTTTTAACAAACTGAAATCAGCCATTCAGCACTGAATTCCATTGCCTTTCCCTATCAAACAGTTGAGAGCTGGCATGGTGTAGTGGTTAAAGTGTCAGATTAGGATCTGGGAAAACCAGGTTCGCATCCCCACTCTGCCATGGAAACTTGCTGGGTGACCCTGAGTCAGTCACACACTCTCAGACTCAACCCTGGCAAGTGTGTGGATGGTAGACCTCCAAGGAACACCAGGACATGACACAGAAGCAGGCAATGGTAAACCACCTTTGAAGGTCTCTTTCCTTGAAAACCCTATGATGTCACAATAAGTCAGTAGTGACTTGACAGCAAAACACACACATCAAACAGTTATGATTTCAGGGTGTGTGTTTTTTAAAAAAAAGAGTGCCTCATGTTTAGACCTGAGCATCAAATGTACAGATTTATCAACATTCAAGTACCATTAATTATGACATTTTTTCCAAGCAGCAAATTGCAATGCCTACCAAAGTACTGCAAAGTGTGCCCAGATATAATAGGCAGAAATGTGTAAAAAGGGGGAGACAGTGCACATTTCCCATCTCTGAAATGTGCATGTAGTGTCATGACCACAGTCAGATAGTGTTCAAGCTACACCTTTGCTACCTTTTCTTTATAAAACCCATAAAAGTCACAATTTAAAAACTCCAGTTAGGACTTCCAACAATAAAAGTTAAATCAATCAAAATACAGTCCTAAATAAAACTGTCTTCAACTGCCTCCTGAAGACGACAATGAAGGGGGAAGGTGGACCACCCTGGGAAAGTTGTTCCATAATTGTGGGGCTGCCATGGAAAAGACCCTCTCTCATATACCCACCAACCAAGAGGGTGGGACAGTCAGGAGGGTATCTCCCTGTGCTCTTAATTCCTGGCCAGGAATGTATGGGAGAAGACACTCCTCTGGATACCCAGGTCCCAAGCCATGTAGGTCTTTAAAGGACAAAACCAACACTTTAAATTGGACTCAGGAGCAGTATTTAACACCCTTAGCAAATGAGCCCTGTGCTTATAATAGCTGCAGATAGTAGGACACGCATCTGCATATCTTGGTTGGCTCAGTTGACTAGTCATCATCTCTGGATTTATCTCCAGCAGTGAAATCCTATGCAAAGTTAACCATTCTATGCTATTATGATTGCTGCTACAATCCTAAAAACACATAGGAGTGACACTGAATAAAACAGGAGACACTTCTGAGTAGACCTGTTTAGGATACCTCCTGTATCACTGATTGCAAACACGAAGTCATTAGCTTTGTTTCCAGTGCATCTTTGATTTTTTAGGCTTGCTTTAGTAAAAAAATGAATGTGGAGAGAACACATAGAATGCTATGTGAAGAACACCTGTTGCCCTCTTTGTTCTAATATCATTGAATAATATCCACAACTGTAATACTAATAAAAATACTTCTGATTGTATATTTTGCTCCAAAAATATTTCCACCATATAGCTTGTCCCAGAAATATTTTGAGCTACTCATTCCTGACATAGCCATTATTCCATTTTCAGTATTGCCTCATGAAAGAATACTCTAGATCCCATCTCGCTCTAAAGGCAACACATTGATTTGGTTGTCCAAATGGGAGGAGCAAGGTTACATTATTAGCCCCACACGGCTTAGGAGAAAAGATTAAAAATGATACCAGTCATTTATAATATTCACCTGCATCAACCTCAGGCTTATTACAACTGTAATCTAACCTGTAATACCTGACCTAAAACTGTAAATCTTTAAGTGATTACATGGTCAGGGAAGTTCAGGCAAATATAATTTAATCAGTTCAGAGCAGATTTAGCTGTAGGCTGGTTGCTCAGCCTGCTGGCACCTAGTCATATTTATGACACATTTAAATAAGAGTAGCCAAAAAATGAATCAGACTTGACTTTGATGCAGGTAAGCATTTAGCAACTGCCTAATTGTATTTATCTGTGAGCGAATCACCATAGAATGTCTTTATTAGATCTCAGTTCCAGAATACAGTGTGCTTCTGCACCTTCCCCAGATCTTGTGTCCATCTGTAGGAATACTGTCGTCCCTAGAGTTTGAAAGAAAATCTATTTATTTTAATCTGGGTTGTGTTAACTGTTGTATTAAAAATACTGTAGAGTAAGTAGGCCGAATGAGCGGCTGTGCTGTCTGAATGTACTTCTGTGGAGAATCCTTTGGTTCGATCACATAGCACGAGAGCACAGGAGCCATTTTGCCAGTTGTGAGGAGTAACTCCATTGCTTCTTCAGAATAGAATTATTATATTTTCTGCTACTTGTGAATGGCACACTAAAATAATTGCCAGCTATGCTCAATATAGTTACCCGAGGACCAGGGGAAGTACATGTGTGTGGCCATTCACACATGCAGCCCCAGTTCTGGATCCCTTGGGACCTGAACCTTTGTATACACAGACTCCAGACTGGTGTGGTATTTTCCCAGTAAACTAAGATCATTGTTTTGAAAGGGTTAACTTTTATTAACTACAGATAGGTAGACTGAAGGCAAGACAGAAAGGAAATGTAAAAGGCAGTTGGCAATCAAAAGAGTTAACATCAAAATAAAATACTTCAAATATCTACTTTGGTAAGTCCACATTCAACAATTATTAAAATCTTTGATGAGTAAGATGCTCAATTATATGCCACTCATGGCTAGTCCATGGGAGAGTTATGTGGATCAGTGTGCCTGAAAAACATGAGGTAAGGAAAGCTAAATGAAAGATGGAAAGAGAATGAAAGACAATGCAAGGAGGAATGGGGATCTGAGAGGGGGACTATGTTGGGGAAGTGAGGAAATGGCATGAGGGGCTAGCAGAAGCCAGAGAACCAGGGGGTCTAGAAAGGGGGCATGGGAAAGTCAAACAGAGGGCCCATAGCAATGTCAGAACAATGGGGAAGATGAGCATGGGGACCATGGGCCATAGTGAGATGAAAGGGAGATATTAAGAAAAAGGAGAAATAAGGTAATAGCTGCCAGAATACAGATTGTCTCCTTAGTGGCAGAGATAGGTTTAGATGGACAAACCTGATCTGAAGTGAATGGCTGAATCCCAGACTGAGGAATCTTGTGATAGTGGAGTCAAATTAAATTGTATTATTTGCTAGTTTCAGGATTCAAGAAACTTATTTCCTTTGCACATATTTGTTTGGGGCAAAGCTAACTGCTGCCTGAGACTGTGTTAATATCCTGATTAACTCAAAACTAATGACTGAATATTTGCTTATAGATGTATTGGGGCTCAAGCCCAGGACATGAGTTTTTGCTCTTATAATTAACTCAGGAAGAAAACCAGTTTGCTCTCTTTGGGCAGTTAGACATTGATTGGCTTCGTAATCCTTTTAAGTCTTCTGTAACATTTGTCATATATTGTCACAAACACTGACCAATGTTTGTGATTGGAGGCTGAAGTCATCTTAGCAAGTCAGGATTGTCTGCTTTTAGGATGAGCTTTCTTGAAAAGAGTACTGAGGAACCTCGTTTTGCCTTTAAATAAATTGTGATAATTAGTTCCTCTGAGCCCAATCAAGCTGCTTCTTCTCCATGCCTTTTGAGATATCATCTTTGGGTATGAAAGTGTGGTGAGGGTGGGTTAGCTGCCCCTTCTTCTGTTTTCTGTGGTGGCTTCCATTTTTTGTGGTGCTGGTTTAACAAGGCAGAGAATGACCACACCGTTACCGTAATAAAGTCAAGTGAGGAAGACCGTTATCACCTCACTTTCAGCGTTGTTATCCAAATAATGGACTCTGTTTTTGAATGTTTTTATTATAGTACTATTTTGGGTGGCAATGCAATCTAAAAGAATTAGGAAATGAATTTGGAGAGTGGGGACACCTTCATTTTTCATTTATTTAAATTTCAGCTTAAGGTGGGTTACAATACATATTACTGAAAAGTGAACAACTAGATTCGAGTTCAGTTAGTAGCACCTTAGAGAAAAATAAGATTTTCGGGGTATGAGCTTCAAAGTTCCCTTTGTCAGATACAACCTACCGTATATACTCGTGTATAAGCCGAATTTTTCAGCCCAAAAAAAGGGCTGAAAAAGCCGAATTCGGCTTATACACGGGTCAATACGGTAGGAGAGGGGAGGAGGGAGGAGGGAGGGAGGAACTTACCGCTCGCAGCCTCTCCCGGGAGCCTTTCTCCTGCCGGCAGGGGCCTGGAGAGGCCGGCAGGAGGTCCCTGCCGGCCGCTCTGCCGCTGCCCAGGCGGCAGGGAGCCTTTCTCCTGCCGGCAGGGGCCTGGAAAGGCCTCCTGCCGGCCCAGGAAGGCCACGCCGCCGATTCGCCGCGTCTCCCGGTAAGTTGGGGGTTCAGGGGCTCTTCCCCCTCCCCCCCTTGGATGGCACTGGGGTTGGGGTGGGGTGGGGTGGGGCGGGAGGGCCTGGGAGGCGGCGGGAGGGCGACCTGGGGCAGGGGCCCTGCGCTCTAAAATGGCGGCCGGCATTTTAGAGCGCAGCATTGCCGGTAAAGGGAATTTCTTATTGACCCTCGGCTTATACGCGGGTCAATAAGAAATTACCTTTTCTGGCCTCAAATTTGGGGGGTCGGCTTATACTCGGGTCGGCTTATACCCGAGTATATACGGTATCTGATGAAGGGGGCTTTGAGTCTCAAAAGCTTGTTGATCTCTAAGTGCTACTGGACTCAAATCTAGCTGTTCTACTGAAGACCACACAGCTACCTTCTGAAACTTAAAAAAGAAAGAAAGAACAATCTTAAAATCACAGTAATTAAAATAATTCCCTGAACACCCTCCCCTCAAAATACAGAACTCAACTGTCACATCAATTTCAGACCAAACAGATATTAATTCATTGGACACAACATACTGGATCCAGCTTTATTACTGGAGAAGCAAGTTAATGCATCTGCAAAAAAGGTACCAACCTGCAAATGGGCAAAAGTAACAGCTGCCTGTACACGTGCTTTCTCCCTCGTGACTCCCCCTTTGTGGAATGGCCTGCCTAAGGAGGTCAGAAAAGCTCCTACTGCCCTGGCCTTCCACAAACTATGCAAAATTGAACTATTCAAGAGGGCCTGCTGCTGTTATGCACAGGTAATAGCCTTGCACTGCACAAAATGATTTTACAAACTTGCATGGATAAATGATTAAGGACTGTGGTCTATACTGCTATGTTTAGCTTATTGTAAGTAGGATCCTATTTATGTAAGTTCTGTACCACTTAATATGTCATGTGAATACTTATGCTCTGCTTTCAGGTCTTCCTGGTGGTTCCAGACTTCTAAAATCCTAATACATTGGTTATTGAATGTCCCATTGTTATAGGGTTGCCAACCTCCAGGTAGTAGCTGGAGATCTCTTGCTATTACAACTAGGGTTTCCAGGTCCCTCTTTGCCACTGGTGGGAGATTTTGGGGGTGGAGCCTGAGGAGGGCGGGGTTTGGTAAGGGGAGGGACTTCAGTGCCATCGAGTTCAATTGCCTAAGCGGCCATTTTTCTCCAGGTGATCTGATCTTTATCGGCTGGAGATCAGTTGAATTAGCAGGAGATCTCCTGCTACTACCTGGTAGGGCTGTCAAAAAAAAAAAAATTCGGTACAGTTCGGATTCGGCCGAATTTGACCTTTGTGGGGTCGGTACGGTCCGAAGTCCGAACTCCCCCGCTTCGGATCCCCGGTAATTCGGGGGGATCCGGAGTTCGGGGGGAAATTCGGCCGAAGCGCGCCTTCAGGGATTCCCTGAAGGCGCGCGGGGGCCCTTTAAACTGATCTGAGCCTCCCAGCTGGGAGGCGCAGATCAGTTTAAAGGGCAGCCCGCCCCCCTTCAGCGGGCTCCGCTGGAGAGGCGCGGGCTGTCATTTAAACTCATCTGAGCCTCCCGGGCGGGAGGCTCAGATGAGTTTAAATGACAGCCGCGCCTCTCCAGCGGAGCCCGCTGGAGAGCCGCGGCTGCCCTTTAAACTCATCTGCGCCAGGCGCAGATGAGTTTAAAGGACAGCCCGCCCCCCTTCAGCGGGCTTCCCTGCAGGGGGGCGGGCTGTCATTTAAACTCATCTGTGCCTCTCGGGCGGGAGGCACAGATGAGTTTGAATGACAGCCCGCCTCCCTTCAGCGGGCTCCCGTGAAGGGGGGGGGCTGTCATTTAAACTCATCTGTGCCTCCCGGCCGGGAGGCACACATGAGTTTGAATGACAGCCCGCCTCCCTTCAGCGGGCTCCCGTGAAGGGGGGGGCTGTCATTTAACTCATCTGTGCCTCCCGGCCGGGAGGCACACATGAGTTTGAATGACAGCCCGCCTCCCTTCAGTGGGCTCCCGTGAAGGGGGGGGGCTGTCATTTAAACTCATCTGTGCCTCCCGGCCGGGAGGCACAGATGAGTTTGAATGACAGCCCGCCTCCCTTCAGCGGGCTCCCGTGAAGGGGGGGGGCTGTCATTTAAACTCATCTGTGCCTCCCGGCCGGGAGGCACACATGAGTTTGAATGACAGCCCGCCTCCCTTCAGGGGAGCCCGCTGAAGGGAGGCGGGCTGCCCTTTAAACTGATCTGAGCCTCCCAGCTGGGAGGCGCAGATCAGTTTAAAGGGCAGCCCGCGCCTTTCAGCGGGCTGCCCTGAAGGGGGGCCCGAATTGGCCGAATTTATTCGCGAACTCCCGAACTCGCTGAATTCGGCCCCCCCGGTTGCCCGCCAGATTTGAGTTCGGATCCGTCCGAACTGAAAATCACCGAATCAGGGGAAATTCGGTTGATTTTCAGTTCGGACCGAACCGAATTGACAGCCCTACTACCTGGCAGTTGGCAACCCTAATTACAACTGATCTCCAGCCGATAGAGATCAATCTGGAGAAAATGGCTGCTGTGGCAATTGGACTCTATGGCATTGAAGTCCCTCCCTCCCCAAACCCCACGCTCCTCAGGCTCTGCTCCCCAAACCTCCCACCAGTGGTGAAGAGGGACCTGGCAACTCTACATTGTTATGGTTGTACTGAAGAATAGGAGTTAGTACTGCTGCACTTGTTGTATCCCTATGCGGAACTAGCTGACTATCCTGAATTATGGAATAGCAGTCATGATTTTGAAGCTGATATTTTATGAATGATGAATGAACATTAAGGATAAATATTGATTACAAGTGGGACTGAGGAAGAACTTGTGTGAAGAATTCGAAACGGCCGTATCCCCTTGTATCTCTGGCTTATGCAGAGTGGACTCTTGTGTTGAACCACTTCTCATGAACTTTTCCACTCCATAGAGAGACTTTTTCTATTGTGAATGATTTATATTCGGATAGTCTACTGTAGAGATCACTTTGTTGGTTACTAGAATCTTATGTAGCTATTAATACAAGTTTTTGCACTGGTAACATTTATCCTTTCGCTCCTGTACTGATTTCCTAACCTATGTGGTACTAGTACAGTAGTGTCTTTTTCCTTTCCAACCACCAGGTCCTGCTATTACAACTGATCTCCAGCCGACATAGATCAGTTCACCTGGAGAAAATGGCCTCTTTGGCAATTGGACTCTATGGCATTGAAGTCCTTCCCTTCCCCAAACCCTGCCCTCCTCTGGCTCCACCCCAAAAACCTCCCACCGATGGCAAAGAGGGACCTGGCAACCCTATACATGAGGTACACAGAAAGTATGACCTCATTTTATTTTATATTCATACTACCTTAATGAGACAGTGACCCAAAAAGCTTTATAGGAGAGCAGGAATTTGAACCAGATTCTTTTGACCACACCATTAAATGTGATTATTAATGCTGGACCTTGCCATTCTTACATCTGAAAACATAAGATCGTATATGTCAAAGGTATTCTGAGCCAGTTTGCCGGGGAGGGTGGACTATAAATATGAAAATAAATAAAATAAATAAATTCTGCTCAGGAAACGCTGATTTGCTATTTCTCTTCCTATCAATATTGGTGGGAATTACTTAATTACATGGACTAGACATCAAATGTTGGCCCAGCTACTGTTCCCCTAAATGGGGCGTGTTCAAGAGGCCTTCCTGGTGGATGTGCCCTTTTATTTATTACTACTAGGAGAGAGAAGCCAGAATTTCATTGACGTTGTGATGGCTTAGTGAACCGTCCCTTAACCAGAAATCCTTAACCCTGCCTGGTTTTTTTGCTGATGTTTGTCACACATTTTCTCAGCACTTTAGCATCCAAGTTAATACTTACATTCAAAAGGCTGGGCATAAAACTGGATATAATGAGACCAGTATATTTTTTATTGTCACTGCCTTTGTTATTGGCGAGATCTAATGACAACAGCTGCATCTGCATCCTAAGTCCCTGCGTAGTACAGGGGAAACGGTCTCTTTCAGTGTGAGCTGTGAGCCTTTAACTTGAAATGTTTCTACAAATATGTGTCTTTGTGAGATTAAGTTCAATACTTTCCCGTGAAAAAACATTGCTTTCTAGAATGTATTTCAGGGGTGTGATCCTCCTCCCTTTTGTTTTAAATACCTTCCCTGTTACAAATGTCCTGGATATGGAAAAAAGAGTGAGGAAAAAATGCTATTTGCTTTTTGTAATCGGATTCGGTGGGATCTAATCCTATATCGTATTTATGGCTGTGCTAGCTATTCAAAATTAAAATGAACCTTTCATCCGTGTGTATCATAAATGGGCATTTATCAGGATTATATGATTTTGCAATCCATCTGAATATATAACCGGAATTTGTTTTCTTTCCGTTTCACTATGTAATTACCATGCGACAATAACAAAAGTGACATGTTTGAAGAACAGATAAAATGCTGTAAATTGGCCAGTAATGGTGATATTTCCTCATCTTCTGAAAAACCCATTTATTCTCTCTCTCGACAAATCAAGGCATTGTCAGCCCACACTCATCTTGTGGCCAGAGGGGCCCTACCAATTTCTAGATGTAAGTGAATACTGGAATGCAGATGAGGCCTACTAACTAAGGCTTTCAACTCAGGCAGCTGGTCTTAGCTTGCCTCAATTTCTAAATCATCCATAATGGGGCCAGGACCTCCGAAGCACTAAAAAGAGCGAGCTGACATGCTGGACAAACTGTTAATTTTTTTTTCCTGAAGAAGCTGCTATATTGCACATCTGTCACTGCTGTGCAGGCAATTACTCACAGAGTGGGGAAAAAAATCTGCTGCTTGTTTCTAGTGTAGTTGTTAACTGACATAATGGCGAAATACAATGGTGAGGGAGAGGCATAAAGCGGGTCTCCCTCCTCCCTTTTTAAAATTCTCGTCAGTTGTTTTCTCCTTTTCAAAGCTTTAATATTCCAAAGCATTCCACATATGTAAAACCAAACTCCGATGCCGTTAAACGATCGGCCCGAAGTACAACCTGGCTGGTTGACAGTGTTTGAGGAATCTGATCGTGCCTCCTCTAAAAATTCACGATATGCAATACTTTAAAATTAGGGTTGCCAACCTCCAGGTGGTAGCTGGAGATCTCCCACTATTGTAACTAATCTCCAGGCGACAGACATCAGTTCCCCTGGAGAAAGTGGCCACTTTGGCATTGAAGTCCCTTCCCTCTCCCCGCCTCCTCAGGCTCCACCCCCCAAATCTCCAGGTATTTCCCAACCTGAATCTGGCAACCCTATTTTAAAACGCATTCTCTACTTTTGAATGATACCCCTGTACATAAAATTTTTCACTTTTCAGAGAGTATTTACTGTAAGCACCAACAATCTCCAGCTTAATTTGAAACAATTGCCAAGCCCATATTACACAAGTTAATAATATATTTTTAGTATTAGAACTAGGCCAGATTTTTAAAAAAATAATCAGGGCAATGTAATAAAAGGATCATGCCCCTATATGGCCCTTCCCAAAGCACTGTCCATAAGGAGAGATTGGGAATGGACCTTGGGCTTGTCCACCTTATCACGCACAGAAAAGATCAGGAGACTGTCATTATTTGATAGTGGGATCTTCCCTGGATTTGGGAAATTAAGGCTTGAAGGATTAGTCACCCAGGGCCAAGGGAGATCTCATGATGGTGGGGGAGGTGAAAATGAGAACGATCCACCACCACACGCTCTTTGTGCTCGTGTTGTGTTGTATATCCCAGAATTTAGCATTACCTTGACAAGCAAAACCCAGCTCAGATGGAAGCATTTTACTAAGTCATGAATGAAATCAGGATGTGATGCTAGCTTTAACCTGTAGTTTCAAATGCTGGAATGAAAGAACCCTGGTTATCGTAACTGCAGCTAAGTCTGGTGAAAGGAATGCATGCTCCAAAGGGGCACAGGAGTGCATGATTCTACAACCAGATGCCATGGTCAAACAAACAAACAAACAAACAATCCATTCTTAACTTTGGTAAATCAGTTGGGACTGTTGTATCTATCTGCAGAAGCATGACATGTAAAGAACTGAGAATCAATATAATTACACTAATGACTGACATAAGGAAAATCCAAGAGATGAATGATTACAATACTGTAATAACCAATGACATGTGGATTCTAGCAATATTACTAGTGAGCAAGTCTAAAATCCACTATAATCAACAAAGATAAAATGACTCAAAAATATCTCTCGAAGTTAATGTTCCAGAATGAGCATGGTATCCTTGGGTCTGATCATTAGAGCTCAGCCCCCATGTTTCCTTTTTCCTGGAAAGCCAATCATTGCATTTCCTCTAAGAATTAGACCCCATATGAAAATACTTCTGCTTAGTGAATGCCACCCACAAACCTGAAGTTGCTATCATAAATGTCATTTACTGTACCTTATATGGCTCATTATTATGGTCTCTTAATAAGCTGCTGTTGCTATAATGTTGCACTGGGGTGACAAAAGCTAGTATTGCACCTGTTGATTTGGTCAAGAATGGAACGGAGAGGATGAAGGTGTTATCTTGTAGTAAGAGAAAGCTATACCTGAGACTGCACAGATAAAAAAAGGAGCAGCAGCAACAACAAAAAACAAACAATTTCCTGAAAAACAGTTGACGAGAAATCAGGTCTCATTGTTCCACTACAAATGCCGCTGATGTCTGAATCAGGGGGATGATTTATGCTGCCTGACAATTCAAAGACAGGAGACAACTCTAATGTACAGATAAAACCAAAAGTGGCAATAGTAGATCATCACAGTGACAGTTAATGGGACTGACTCGCAGGAGAGAAATCTGGATCTACTTAAAATGTCAGGTGTGCAAAGTAATGAGTCTGTGCTTAGTAGGAGACCACCAGAAGGAGCCTTCATGGTCCACTTGTCAGTTGAATATATATTACAGTAAACCTGTTAAATCAATGAGTATTTAATACCTAATGATTCAGGTTTTTTTTTTTTAAAGAACGATTCCTACCTCTGTAAGATAGTGTGATTCTAATATATCAGGATTTCTTAGAGCACAGTGTTAACAAAAGCTATTGTTAGACTTAATATACTTGAAATAAGTTAAAGGGAAGACGTGAATGGCTGATTACCTAACTGTCATGCCAGAACACTGTCGAACAGGAGGAAATCTGGCCACGCATTAGGGGAGCAATCTTAAAACAGGTCTGTTTGGAAGCAAGCCCCATTTTATTCGATAGGTCATAGGGCCATTTATGCACGGAGGTTTTGCCTTGGATTTGCCGCTCTGTAGGTGCACATTTTCCCCATCTGAGTTCTCAAAACTAAAAAATAACTCCCTATGCAGAGTTTTGAGACTTCAGATGGGGAAAATGAACATCTAAAGAGCAAGGCAAAACCTCCTATGCGTAAATGGCCTTACTTTCAGGAAAGCGTTCTGAGGAGCCAGTGTGGTATAGTAGTTAGAGTGCCAAACTAGGAACTGGGAGACCCAGGTTTGATTCCCTGCTCTGCCTTGGAGGCTTGATGAGTGACCTTGGGCCAGTCACACTTTCTCAGCGTGACCTACCTCACAGGGTTGTTGTGAGGATAAAATAGAGGCATAGATAATGATGTATGCCACTTTTGGTTCCCATTGATGAGCAAGTTGGGGCATAAATTAAATAAATAAATAAATAAATAAATAAATAAATAAATAAATAAATAAATTGCAGTCTAAGGGTTGAAAACTGAGAGAAAATAGTTGTTGATTCTTAGTCCATAAGCTCTACAAAAAAAAAAAATCACGTGACTGCCACTTAAACAGCCTTCTTGAATTAAATAGTGTTGTTGGTATGGAAATTCTCCATGGCATGTGGAAGAATCACACAGTAATTGTATGTACCAGTGGCGGAGCATTGAACCACACTACAGTTGTTGTGGGTGGCTTCCATTAAATACAAATCATCTTAGCCCAGGATAACTGGGCCATTCTGGTCTTCATCAAGATTCTTAAAGGAAAACCATAAGCTTAAAAATACTTGCAGTTGGATCCTGCGTTTTTCTTTTGCTAATGGTGGGGACTTGTCTCTGATGGAGCAAGCCTTCCAGTGAAAGAAGCATGCTTTGTCAGCAGAAGAATCCCTGTGACAGAGAAAAGCCCCACCACTAGTAGAAAGGAATCATGGGCTCCAGCCCATTATTAGCTTACTGACAGTTGTAGCCCCACAGATTTTAAAGAATGTGCATTTTAAAAAAAAATAGTACGCTGTTTCCAGGGACCATCCAGGGTTGCTATGCAGAGGAAATCAATGGCAGGGTTGCTATGCACAGGAACACAGAAACCACCTCTGTAAGTCTTCTTGCCATGAAAACGCTATGGAGTCACTAAGTCAGCGGTGACTTGTTGGCACTTTTTACACACTTTACACACGCATTTTAAGCAGTGAGGTAGGATCTAAGCTTTTAATTAAGTAAACAGCATAAAGATGACAATAAATGAGAAGTGAAAATATCCACCTGCATTCATTACTACTTGGTGCCAATTATAATTTTAAAACCGTGTTCAAATTTTTAAAAATCTAAGCAAGATACACCCCATGGTCTTATGTTTCTACAATATTATCGTTCTGTTTTGGTGCCTGTCAGTTCATATCAAGCACATGTCATTCCTTTCTGTAACAGATTATAGGGCCACAGGACGATTCCCAATGGCAACACTTCTGGAGAGAGTAGGACAGTCCCATTTATTTGAATGGGAGAGCTTTAAGTACATGCTTTAGGGCCATGTCCCTGAAAAGTACCTAACAATGGCTGGATTTGGCAACCAATACTTCTGATGTGGCTGAAAGTGCAATCTTAACCAAAGTGGCATCCTTCTAAGCCTGTTCACTTCAAGGCAAATCAGCACCTGTTTTTTTTCTTTAAATAATTTTTGTAGAATAGTAATTATTTTAGTATTTTTTCCTTTTTTTAAAAAACCCCGAAGTCTAAATGAATTACAGCTTTATGAACATCATCTTGGTAACCTTTGCAACAACTTTGTTAGGTTGGTCAGTATTACTAGCCTCATGAATGAATCACAAAAGAGGGGAACAATTTGGAAATCTCATCCAAATTCCATCCTTCAGAACTCATGAACTCTTTGAAGGCTAATTTTACCTCTTGACACTTTCCCTTTAACTGACACCTTTGATGCTTTCAACATGCCATGCTCCTGGAGCATAGTCTTCATCAAGCCATTTCGGGACCCTCCCCCATTTTTTTCCTTCTTGTTAATTTACAAAATCATATTTTTTGGCACAAAAAATCCTCTTTGTCTGTGGGTAGCCCAGTTTTACAGCTGAGGTTGTCCACGGAGGCCAACCAATTCATTATTTGATATAGTGATATGGGAGGCTGGTGAGAGGGATTATCACTTGCCCAAGAACTTAACTAAAGATGTTGCCTGGAAATCCATGACTGGAACTTCTCAGCATTTTAAAAACTCAAAATAAAAATCACATTGGGTCCCAATTTAGGTCAAGGTTATGTTGCAAGTTCATCAATCAAAACCAAAACCAATGCTTCCCCCCACACTGCTATAATCCTTGGAAGGGAACAAAAGAGATGCCAGGTGATAGTGCTAGGATGGAAAATCTGACCATGGATCTCCTGGAATCTTGTCTAGCCTTGTCCTAAGACTCTGTGGTGAGTTTGTGGATGAAAGGAGATTTTAAACATGGCTTCCTATTGGTCACACTTGTTGAATTTTATTCATACTTTCCTTTTCCTCAAGGATCTCCCTGCTGCTGGTCTCCTGTCCTGAAACCTCTCAGAGCCCCCGCCCCTTTAATTCCAAAAGTTGAACCTTGATATTTGTCTTTCAATCATTCTCTGGGCCAAGTTTCTTATTTCCAGTCTGTGACCAACATAGATCTCATTCTTTATGCTGAGAACCCCTCAAATATTTGAGAACTGCCAAATATTTGAAGCATCGTCTTGCTCTGTATGAACCCATGTGGCAATTACCTTCCTTGCAACAGGGTCTCCTAGCAGTGACCTCACTCTTGAATGTACAATGAACTGTGGCCCAAGTCCAGGCCTTTTCTTGAATGCTCAGAAAAAGTATTATATAAGCACCAAGCATAATTTGATTTAGGTAAAGGTCTTAACTTTCCAGGACATGGATATAAGGGGGATGGATTCTACCCCCATCCTACCACTCCACTGAGCAAAATCTGAAGCGTTCCTTCAGCCTCAGTGGCTCTTCCTCCAACAGAGGAGCCATTTAAATTGCAGGGAGCCTCCTTAGTTTGGATGAAGGTTCCTTGGTAGAAGGTTGGATCCTTGTCATCTTTAAAAAACATCTTGACCACAGTTTTTCTGTATTGGTATAGACACAGAATGGCTATAGTTTTTTTTTTACAATACAGTAAAAATATGCATAAAGAAGAAATTGTTGGGAAAACGTGTCATGGTCTCTGACATAATTATGGTATTTTGTGTACATGTGCAGAATTAATTCCATGTAGAGCATGAATACAACATATAAAACTGAACCACAAACTGTAGAGGTTTGTGTAATGAAAAGCCTGGCAACAGCTTGCAAAATGCAAATGTCCTTAGAACAGGCTGACTGAATTCTCTCAAGGTCTGAATTCTTTCAAGAGCTAACTATCTTACCCTGGTCTTGTCCTTGAAGGGAGAAGAACAGAGTCACCCTTCACTATCTGCCAAGAAAGGTGTATCTGAAATTACCCTTTCTGAGTCAGCTGCCAGCTGTCAGCTGCTCATATCTCAAGAGCAGAAAAAGTCCTGCTATTCTATGTAAAGCTATAAGTGCAGTAAGTTTCTTGCTTTGTATAATCTTTCTGAAGGCTATATTGTATAGTCTTTCTGAAGGCTATATTGTATAATCTTCCTGAAGGCTATGTTTCCCCCTGACCAGATGGTTACATGTTACAGTGTAAGCAATAATTGTGTTTTATGATTTATATAGTTATATATTGTATTGTAGATTTCTAAATAGTCTCATTTAATGAATATTGTACTGATGATGAGAATGGTATGAAAATTGAGTATATGGCATGATCATGGAGCTCAGAAATGATTGTTTATACTTTAAGCAAAATAGACTGAAAGGAAAGGAAGCCCATATTTGGTCATGGGAAGAAGCTAATAACCTGAACAGCTGCAACTAAGACATTATTGCACTGCTCATGTTATCTGAAAGTGGGGATAAAGATATCCCTCCTGATGGTAATATTAACACTCTTAATGAGCCTGAAACAGTATAAATACAGCCACAGTAAGCCCAGAGAATCAGAACCTTCCAAAGGCTCTCAAGAAAAGGCTGACTGGTATGTATGGCTTAAATACATTACTCTAGACTTTATGAATTAGATACTTTGAACTGAATCAGAATAATTTGACTGTTATATTTTAGAAGTTGGATTTTGAAACTGAATAGTATGTAAGGCTTGCTTTTACTTCATACATTGTAAATACATACATTGTACTTTGACAAGAGTTTTTATAGAAGTGTTACTTGATAATCTGCATTTATACATATTTTACTAGAAGTATATCAATAAAAAGACTTGCTTTTTAAAAAGTAGGTAAAATTGTTGAGTCCTGCTTACTCGATGACTGGCTGAATAAGATAACTTCACTTCTCAGTAAGTGATACATTCTAAGAGCCTGTCATCTGAACAGCACAACCCGCTTCAAGCGAACCTCTTACAATACCGGCTCTAGCCAAAACTAATGTAATGGACTTACATTGCACTGGTACGCTTATTAACATATTACTCAAATGTGCTGCTTTTTCAATGACAAGAACTAGACACATATTGAAACAAGGATGCCTCATGAAAAAGAAAGACACCATAGTGCTGAATGAGCAAACTTTATTTAATTCTCTCGTTTTAAAACAATACTTCAACATGGTTGCTTAGTCACTTTCTGCCAGTTCAATTTCAATTTAAAACATAGCCTGAATTTTAAATCGAAAAAGAGAAGAACAAGTGTGTGTGTGGGGAAGGACAAGCATTAATAAGAGACCCTCCTATATCACAAGATGTGAAAGCATATCTCATTTTAATCACAAAATTATGCTACATTGCTAGATGAGGGGAGGAAAGACCCACAGATTATATAACAAATGCACATCCTGTATTTTGTCAAATCTTTGCAATTTATGTACAATGTTATGGTATTATTTGGATAAATTAACCAAGTGTAGTAAATGTTTTCTGACTTTCCATCCTATGAATACCAAGATTTAGGAGGATCTCTATTTATTACTACAGCAAAGACAAAAATATCTGCTCAGTTCACTGTTGGTAGATCTTGACCATCTAAATACCTCCACTGGTATTTTTTAAAATGGGTAGCAGCAGCTTTGGAGCAAGGGAAAGTCTTATCTTGCAATGAACTAGCCTAAAATCTGAAGTACAAACTAGTTGAAACTATTTAGGTTTTACTACAAAGATAGCTAAACTGTCTCCCTTCCCTCAGTTACCTGGCACATTTTGATCACTATCTCTATTTACATAAAATCTCATTGCTAGAGGAACTGGAATGGGGATGGCAAAGGAGCATGGGGGGGCATCTCAAAATTGAAGAGTGATGTGGGGACATTTTCTGTAGTAGGATCCCTGATATATAGATCAGTGCATCAATAACTAGATGCACACCAAATGGTGGGAGTATCAGCTGAGTATCAGCCACATAAAAAAAAAAAAACAACCCAGATGGTTTGTGTCATTTTTCTTTCCTTTGGCTTCTGTTGCTTTCCTATCCGAACTCTTTGGGATCCTCGCCTCTGAGCATTGTCTCTTAACCTCATCTGCTTTCTTCCCCTCTGTAACTACCCTAGTAGCCATGTTTGTGAGAAGCACACCAAATCCTCCAAATCTTGAAAAACTTATCCCTCTTTCAACAGTTCCTGCAGTTGTGCTCTTGCACAAGCCCACATTCATTCTTGACCCTTTGCTTCCCAGGCTGTTAAACATGGCAATCTTTGATGCTTTGTTTGAGGTGTGTTGATTGCTAGGCATGTCCACAGGCCTGAGATGAATACATATATTGGTGTTACAACAGTTAACTGCTATGAGAGACGAAGGAGCTGATATTATAATAAGAGAAATCAGTACTGTCTCTCCATCTATGATTTCTAGGAGAAAGGGTTGCAAGTTTCTCAAGAATTTTTTTCCCTTCTCTTTCCTCTGTTTTTCAGTGGCACCTCTCCAGTGCATGCTGGCAAAATAGCTTGGATGGAAAGGCAGACAAAATGTTAATAAGATCCAGGAATCAACCAAGTCATCTGAGCCTGTGTGGACAGGATCTGTCTCCTCTCCAATGTTATGTCCCTGGGTAGACTGGTGGTTATGTTAAGACATAGGGCAGGTGCACAGGGCCAGCAGGGAGATAAACTGAATTCCTGCCTCCACTGTCCCCATGCTTGCTCAGTATATTTCTCAGTATTGGTTGAAAGTGGAAGTTTCATTAGAAACAAGAGATGCATAACCTGTGTCAGAAGTCTCAATCCACATTATTCTTCAAATATCATATGTGGGGAAAAAAGGAAATCATGGGTTGGATCCCGTGCAAAATTTCCACGTATGCTACAGCTCTTTGGGAACGGAAATGGAAGAAAAAGACCATGCTTGCACTCAGTCAAACTTATTGTATCCCCACTTGTATAAGATCTTGGATAACTAATATACAAGGAGGGAAATGCTGGGTGTTGCACAAGACCTTGTGCGAGTGGAACTGCAGTAAGTCCATTTATCCACAGCACCACTGGATCCACGCTGAACTAGCAGGTGTGTCAGAATACTGTCTATGTACACTGTTTCGCTTCATCTAAACATTATACAGTATTATGGGACTTTCCCCCCCTTCTTCCTACAAGGTCAAGGGTGTCTGACACCAACCCTTTCCTCTGTACCCCAGTGACTCCTAAGTGTGTATGACTTGCCAAGCAGGATCAAATGTCCTTAAGATTATGGCCTGAAGCAACTCTCTCCCCACCCCCTACTTTTGAAATAGTCATCCTGAATAGTTCTGAAGAACTCCAAAGCTTGGGGCCTGTTTTGTGTCATTTCGGTCAGTCATAATAAAGGACACTCCATTAATCTTGTTCTGGATTTTTCTTTGAACTGATGTATCTACCTGAAACTTCTTTTTAAACCATTGATTTCCCCCCCTTCTCTTAGGGACAAACTATATGTTATGTTTTCCTTGTATCCTACCAAGGTCCTGGTGATCGGACATGCACTGTGAGTTCTATGCCAGACGGGCAGGAGCCAATTTTGGATTGGGACCATGGTACACGGGGAAGAGAAGGGACTTAAGCCCTCTGCACTATTTTCCATGAGGCACCTGTGGGGGAAAACATATGTACTAATGGCTGCACATCAGTTTCCTCAATGGATTTCTTAAAGGGTAGAGATTGGAAAAAAGACAAATATTACTTTCCTCAGTTGATTATTTTTTCTACTACAGAGCATTATGATCTATAGAACATTATGATCTTGGTTTAGCAGTAGTGAGGAAGTATGGAACCACCAGTGTTTTCATGAGCAACAGCTTTCTCATTTATCGAATGCTTTTCCAGGACATAATTATAAGGATTCTTTGCACTTGGCAAAGAAAATTTCTGCTCCTTTGCTGCTTAACTGCATAACCCTTCTGCTGCCTGTAGCTTGGAGGGTGGGGGGAGCACGAAAATGTCTTCTGGTTGCTTCTCCCTCCCTCCTCTCAGCATTTGGGTTATATTCCCGGCTATTGTATTAGCTGTCTTTTAGAAAAAACAAAACAAAAACCTTGCTTTCTTTGCTTTTAAAAAATGGTTCATGTAATTGCATCATGATACTGCCAGGAGTGATCTTTTTCTTATGTTCTTCTAATCTCTTGTACATTGCGAATGTAACCTTCACAGACCATTGGTATTCAAGGAGTGGGTCAGGACCACCAGTTTCACTCTGACCTAAGTGATGCCACCATTTTCTTATTTGGTCTGGTTTGTGTTTTAAGAGAAGAAAGATGAGG
The DNA here is from genome assembly GCF_029931775.1 of Euleptes europaea. Taxonomy (NCBI): domain Eukaryota; kingdom Metazoa; phylum Chordata; class Lepidosauria; order Squamata; family Sphaerodactylidae; genus Euleptes; species Euleptes europaea. The sequence goes on along the minus strand of NC_079318.1, from coordinate 49,544,813 downwards.
TGGCAGTGGGAGGGGGGGTATGGTAGAACAGGAGAAAGACATGTTTAAAAGTTAAACAGTGGGTCCCATCTTGTTGTCTGGTACTGAAAGTCTTCGATATTAAAAAAAGGTGAAGATAACTATTCCAGATCACAACATCAATAAGAGAATAATCACCTAGAAATATTAATTAACTGCTTAATTACGAGTAATTGCAGTAAACCTCAACAGGGCATATGGAGAACTGAGAGTAACATGCCACTCTTACAGCACTTAACTTCTAAACACATTTATTTAGAAGACTCACTGAAAAACAACTAAGGTCTTATTTTCCTTGATGCAATATTAAACCTTTCCTGTAATGTTTCTTAACTTTGCAACACATTAAAATGCTCTGTCATTTATCAGAACCTGTTCCAATAACCTAAATGCCCTGTAAAATTCAAAATGTAATTAACAAAGAAAAAGAAAAAACTAATTTTGTATGTTAGGTCTGTTTTTTGCCTTTGTCAAGGAATTCCTCTAATGAAGAGTTTACATGGTTGTATCACCTTGGAAAAAAAGATGAGGTTGGTAAAAGAGAACCATATATTAAAAATAGAACCTCACAGGCCCTAGCCTTCCCTCTGACCCACTCTTCAGCCAGGTACCATGCACCCTGTTGGGTAAGAGGCAGAAAAGCAAAAGAAAGAAAGAAAACCTGTGAAGGCTGGTTGTCAGCTGTAATGCAGGGGCAACAAATATATTACATATACCCTATTGTCTGGATGTTGAGTTGAGCCTGTCCCTGTATTGGTTCCATTTCTTGCTCACTCTACAGGGATGGTCAATAAAGGCATGAAGACAGAATCCAGGGGTTGACTTTTATAGGAATGGTCATTATCTGCTTCCTTTATTGAACTTTCTTTATTGAACTTAAAGGCAAAAGAGTGGAAAGCCTTGGTCTCTGGTAGGGTTAGTTTGGGAATGTAATATACCAAGATGGCAGGAGGTATGAAATCTGAAATGAATATGGCTGTCTCCTGGCAGAGAGTATGTAATGTGAAGTCTAAGGCAATTACTTTGGGGTGCGGGAATAATTAGATCAAGCTCATACAGCTATTGAAATAAACCCTTACACCATTGGTATAAGATGGCCTCTTTAATGAATTTGAGCTGTCAGCACAAAAGCAAGACAAGATATTAAACTGAGAGTTATGGCAGATGATATTACCAAAGAATTCCCTACATCACCATTTCAACTTGTTTTCTCCCTTTAAGAACATGTAGCCATGAATAAGATGTAACCACCCCTTGGCAGCCACCATTTGTCAGCTAAGAACATTTTCAATATTATTACTAAAATTAAAAGGCTCTAGTGAACCTGTCCCATTTAAAACCCACTCAGCTAATCATGAGTCAAGATACACATTCACTCACAGTGATTGGGTGAAAGATGATAGTACAATTTGCTTAAGATCTTGCCTTTTAAATGAGTAAGACTGAAGAATTAAAAAAACCCCAATTAAGATCTCTACTTGCAGGGCATGTATTTAGGTGAACATAAAGAATGGGGTTACACGCTATAACTGCTGGAAGAGAAACTTATTATATGTCATGCGTTCCTCATGCAAACCGGCATGCTGGGGAACAACAGATGACTATGTTAACTCATCTGCAAATCTTGTAAACCACAAGAAATGTTAAATCATCAAACGTTGGCCTAAGATAACACAGAGAACTGCCCATGAAGGCTGCATAGGTTTATAGAGAAAACAATAGGAAGATTGCTGGTTGCCACAGAAGCAGGGTTGCCATTAATAATGTGAAATCTGTCACTTGTTCATTGAAACTATGCCTCCCTATTGTTGTAACAACTCTACGCTGATGCACTCTCAATGAATAATCCACTTCTGTACTTATCATACATTTACTGTGTAGGGTTCCACCACAATTTCAAATGAAACAGATAGGAGATGTGGAACAGACCATCTACTAAATTTCATCCTTATTGACTAAAGCTGTAACAAGTAGCTTTCCAAGGGTTAGTCCTTCATGATAATTAAGCCTATAAAAACAGTTGTATGAATGAGTGCTGCAAAAACAATTTGGATGTAGGCATGTTGACAAGGCTTTACCTAGAGGAACAGAAGAGGAACAGATCGATTGGAATTTTTGATAACAGAAATGGTTAAGACCACACAAAATAAAAAAAGTACAAGTTCAAATATTAGCACCATTACAGAGTTGGGATTCAAACATCTGCGCTGCCATAGTGGCTGGCCCTTGTGGCTGCAATAGAAAACATTGACACTTCTGTATTCAAAAGTTACAGTAAGAATCACTTTTTTCTTTTGAGGACAGCAGAATTTTTTTTCCAGTTATTTCAAAGCTAAAGTGGAACATCCATCTTGATGTTGGAGCAGCATCTAGAGTGCCTTTTGGTCAGCTGAATCCAAGTCCAAGTCCCTTCGGCCTCTGGATTGCTCGGATAGGTTCAGCTATCCCTTTGCCGTCTGGTCCGAGGCCTGTGCCAGGTGTCCAGCCCATACTTTGGAGCATCCTGTTGCCAATGTTGCTATCTGAGATCGGTTGGGCATTTTCACCTACAAACCCTGGGATTAAAAGAAACATGCAGTATTAATCAGCGCTGCCATATGCAGAAGAGCAGGATAATCTCTCCATAAACCTCTCCGTAAACCTTCTTATTCTCCTAATTTATCTAATAGGTTGCTAGAACAGGATGTCTTTGTGCACACCGATCTCAAGGTTTCCTGCTGATCTGCGAATGTTTTAGACCAGAACATTCTAACACCACTATTTGGGTGCAAAAAAACCTCATAGAAATGAAAAGCTTGAACAAACTACATGGATGTATATATGTTAACTAACTGAATCCCCCTAACAGAAACCAGACCATACTCCAGCCCAGTTGCAGCTTCTCTTTATAGGCTGAATGATTATTTCAGTACTTGGCAGCTGTGTGAAAAACCGGGCTTACGCTGCCTGCTACTTTTAGCTTGTGGAAAGCTAGTTACATGCAAGAGCCTCAATGTTCAGATCTCATTTCTTAGTACACCACCTCTAATCCACACAGAGAGTATATGCTGGCATGAAAAAAGTAGCATCCAACCCAGGGCGAGGCACAAGTCGGGGTCTCCCTCCCCCCCAAAAAATTACATTTGTCTTCCGTTTCCTTCACTGCAGTCATATTTTTGAAATTTTGTACCTGAACCAATTAAACACCAGATTATTATTTGAAAACAGTAAAGTCAAGATTCTCACAAGCAAGCAACTAGAACTAAATGCACACTTAACACCACATGATGCAGACCATCAAGAGTCCTCCCTGCCTTCTTACAGGACATAGTTCATTTCAGCCTTGGGCAGTGGACTACCCGTACCCCAGTACTTGTGAATTTTCCCTTCAGAAGTTGCTCCCACAGGACTCCAAACATCCTCATATTTACAGTGATGCCTGTGGATCAATGACCTTTTACCAATGTTGGTTGGTGCACCAGCCAGTGGTTGAATTATTGGTGAAAAGGTGAGTGTAGGGGGAGCTTAATAAAACCTACAATCCCTTTTTGAGTTATTGTGAAGGCTATGAAACATGTTCAAATACGCTTTGACACTGGATTTAAAAGACTGGTCAATTGCAATACTGAAACATCCTCCAAAAAATCCTGGGAAGATCAGAGGAATGGTATACCTCCTTGAATCTGGAACTTTGGATAGAGTTGCCAGATTCTTTGCAGCTGCAGGAGTCCACCGAGGTACAGTGTTGATTTAGTGAGAGGTATTTACTTTTTAATGTATATTTTAATGGAAGATTGTATATATATATTCTTATAACAACTCTGTTAATCTATGTTTTATTCTGCTGGTCCATGACTGTGATAAATTATTTGTTGATTGATTGTAATATAGTGAGGTGAGGATTGGCTTATATATATTATATTTCTATTTGGCTTATCTCACTGAATCAGAAGTTGATGCACTGTTATACATAGTGTGCTTATCTCACTGACCTATGTTTGAGATGTATCATAGGCATGTATTATAGAAAAGAGCTTGATACTGTGTTTACTGTAAAGCAAAATAATAATAAAATGTTATTTTTAAAAAAGAACAAAGGGATTCCAGTCAAGGGGCAAACATAAACACCTTAACAAGCACTAAAACACTCATTAGAAAATGGAAAAAACAAACTAACCCCAAACAAGCATCTGGGTAGCCTAGGATAAGTCCCTATGATTCAATAAAGATGACTATTTACTCCATGTTTACAACTGATGTGTGAGAAGGATGAAAACATTGCAAAGCTACTTGGGGGCAGAAGGGGAGAAAGCTCACTCTGGGTTAGTTCAGTCAGCTATATGGGTTCTTAGTCTAAAATGGATTTTGTAAGTCTAACTAGCTCCTATGAACTCAATGGAAGAGAGGGATACAATTTTAGCAATAACATTACTTTAAATTGAGAGTATGGAGATGCAATAGGCTTGCTTATATTTGCCCTGTTAACAGAAACTATCTCCTAGGAACTGCATAGCTGAACAACTTGTACTTCAGAATGTATAACTTCATAAAGTGATGTTTCTATTTTTGCTACCCATCTCACAAAAAAGTGTGCAATTTTCTGTGATTGGCAGGTAATTGGGATACTTTTGTTTTTAACCTAAGCACTTTAATATACAATATAATGAATTTTCCTCCTCAACACGAGATATAATTACCACAGTTTGAAACTTAGAAATTTGGTTCCACTTACAACTAAAGATGACACTTTGTTATCTGTACAGCAAAACTACTTATTGCTCTTTATAAAAGCCAACTGACAGAATGCTGGATTTTGACGTGGATTAGCATTTGATTTGTGTTGCCTAAACCATGAAGCTCCCTGAGTGGGTTTTGAACAAGTCACCCAAAGTGTAACTTTCCTTGCAGGGTTGTTGCTAAAACAAATACAACATATTAGAACCACAGTATATGGAAAGAAAGGGCTGTCGCTCGGTGGCAGAATGTCCGCTTGGCACACAGAGGGTCTCAGGTTCAATCCCTTCCCATCTCCATCTAAAAGGATCAGGTAGTAGGAGATGTGAAAGAATTCTACCAGAGACCTTCGACAGCTGCTGCCACTCAGAGTAGACTGTACTGACTTGGATAGATCAGTGTTTGTCATGGTGTAAGACAGCACATGTGTTCATAAGACCATATGGTACAGAGCAAAAGGCTATAAGAAAATAATGAATATTTGTCATTGCTGATTTTAAGTCAAAGCCAAGAATATATTTCACAAATCATATATTTCACAAATCATATTGCACAAAGGTATATCCATGGCTGAGCTCAGATTTGATCAACATCGGCAGCTCAATACATTGTCCAGTGGACCAAAGTTTAGTGATTACTGCAGACATTAAAAGCAGTGGAAAACTGATATATCCTGTACTAGTAAACTTGCCTTCCAGCTGCCCTTTCTTAGCATAGTTGCATGACTTTGTGCAGCTGGAACACTATCCTATAAACAAATCATAATTATGATTAGCAATATATCTGCACTGACATGATACCTAGCCAAAGATGGAAATTATAACCAGAAACATCTTTGCTGTGGTTTGACACTAGCAATCAGCCACCTCCAAAACCGAAAAGGAAGAACAGAATGCTCAAGAAAGAAAGGAGATGGAAGGTGGAACTTACACAGCTGCCTTAAACAGAGTCAAGCCGTTGGTCAATCTAGCCCAATACTGTGTCAGGTTGAGGCCTTTCCCAGTCTGTCCGTCTAGGATGCTTTTAAATATAGCCTACTGTGTGAGAAGTGTGTGTTCTATAAATGAACTAAGATCCTTATGAGGAAAAGTACATGAACCTGTGAAGAACATTCAAGTGCAAATCCATGGTTTGTCAACGAGTATAACATGGGATGAAACAAGGACCAGCACAAGCAATCCATTGTTACTGATCTGAAGTATCAATTTGAAAATGACTTTAAAAAGCAATGTAGCAAACTGCAGATATTTTTATTTGGCTGATTTTGAATGCCGCACTCTATTTAAGGCAGCAATTACTATAACTCCTGAATTTCCTGCAGGTTTCTCTGCCTCCTAAGCCAGAGGAACAACCAAATGCAAGATTTCTCAACATTCATTTGCTTTAAGGTGAGAAAAATGTAGTATTTCACTACTTCTACTTCATGACTATTGTCTAATTAAAACACTTTCACCTTGGAACATCACAGAAAACGTATGTCAAAAGAACTATTTTGAATCCCTAACAATATGCATCAGAGCAGAACATCATCCCTGAAAAGGATGCTGTGACTTCAGGCAGTAGGTTACAGAAGAACCACACTGAGAATTATGAACACCAATTGTTACTACCTAGAAGAAATGGAGCTATACGGCTTGTAAAAGCCAGAAAGGATTCTCAACTACTTCAAGGGGGAAAAAAGGGGGTTTGTGATAATGAGAAACAAGTTATAATTAGTACCGTTTGCTAATAATTTGCTGCTGTTTCAGTGGCGCAAAGACCTTTTAGAGACTGCAAAATTGGATTGCAACTGTAACAATTAGTGCTTGACTAACCAAATAAGTGGTCAAGCTTACTGGAGTGGTTACTATCCTTTCACTGGGAAAGCAAAGTTCAAAAATTCCTTCAAGTACACTGGGCAGTCACAGCAAGTTAAAACTATACAGTTTTGTCATTTTCTCAGTGTCACACTCTCACCCTTTCTGAAGAGAATCCTTATTTATGCAAATGTTTTAAAGACCTAATATAAAGGCCATAAAAGCAAAAGGCAATAAAGTTTGTATCTAGTAAATCAATGCATAGTTTTTTTTAAAAAAGAAGAGAAAACAAACCTTGCAATTCAATTTTTATTTCAAAATAATATTTATGATGTCATTAAAGGTAGATCTCTATGAAAATTAAGGCATGTAATTTTTCTCAACAGCTGTTGGAACAGGTACATTCTGGTTAAACAGAGCACTAGCATTCAGTGCCATACCCTTGATTTTACAGGGATTGCCATGAATTAATTTAATTCCATCTGTAAGCTAAAAATCAGATCAGAGGTCTAATGCTGCTGCAGGCTTCACATCTGTTTAATCATTTTGGGATACAACAGCTTGCCTCAGTTTAGGTTTTATATTTGCTTAATATTTAAGAAATAGTGCTATAAATACTATAGCTTGAGCATATCAGAAGATTTACATTAAGCATGGAAGAAAAAATTCAAAAATTTGTCCACATCTTAATATTCATATGCTTTCTTAAAAAACACCACCACCAAATAGTCTGCAAGTTAAATGTAGAACTAGCAACAACAGAAAAAAACCTATTCTGGGTATGTAGTCTGTCCAGAATGAAACTGAAACACATTATTTTCTTTTTATGACCCTAAGAAAATTAATGTGCGCCGGTTTGTTAATCAGTCTCCTGTTACATTGCTTTCATTTTAATCCAAGGATTACCAAAGTGGTCCCTGTGGGCACCGAGGTGCCCTTGCTCTGACACCTTCCTGGCGTCCACCATGTGTTTTTTAGAAAGAGGGTGGGGCACTTGCCCAGCAAGACATCTGATTGGCCACTGGAGATCTGACTGGCTGGGCAGATTCAAATAATGTTGCTTCAGTGGCAGCTGTCACCGCAGTGCTGGTTTTAATCTCTCTCCGTTTTCTCAGTTTATTAAATTACCTCTCTTCTCCCCAGCACTTGGGCTTCCTCTGGTATGTGGCTCCGCCCCTTGTGGCAGCTCCCAAATGTTAAGGAGACTAATGACACATCATCTAGCAGGAAGTAAAGCTCAGCGGATACAATCGGGACATGGTCTTCAACAGGATTTTAAAGTACTTGTAGCGACAGAATAGCTACCATAACAGAAATCAAGACTTGTTTTGCTTACAAGGATGCTCTACTACTTGGAATAATAAACTTTAAATGTATGGAACAGGGAAAGAATGTAATTTGTGTGGGGTGCACAAGTCTAAACTAGGGAGTCTTGTAGAAGCAGTGTCCAATGTCTTCATTTCATTTGTGAGTTCAATTTCTGACATACCCATTTTTGTAGGGCTGCTGACACAACTACAGATATCATATTCGATGGGCTATATAAGCTCTAAAATAATTAATCAGTTAAATGTCTACATATTTACATTTGAACAAGTCGGTGATTTGGAAGAAATATGTTTATTTTGATGTTAGACCATGAACATATCTGTTCCAGTAGGCACAGTCTTAGAAGCGGCATTTCCTCTGCTGTACGGGAAAAGATGGAATGGTTCTCCTAAGATGGCAAAATGGAGGTCTTACCGTAGGAACCAAAAGGACCAAGAGCACTTCCTTGCACAAACAACAAGGGACGCCTTAATCTGATTTACTGAGTAAAGCCTAAATTTTTGGACTATTGGCTTTGTAATTTAGAAGAGTAGGAAAAACTTGTTAAATTACATTGGACAGAGTGTGTATGTGTATGTTCTTCATCCTATAATTAATAGAATGAACAAATTTCAGCACACATTGGAGGTGACCAAATTATTCTTTTTGGATTTACAATTGTATAATATTCCTTTCTCAGCATTTAAAAAATGTAAATGGTACTATTTTATGCTGAAGATTTTTGTGTGTGTGCTTAAAAAAGAAGAAAAAGAAAATGGGATCTTTGCTTCTCACTTTGATAAGATTAACACGTGAATCTAACAAGTTTGTTGCAGCAGGACGCCCCACAACTATTATTTTCTTTTCTAGCACTCCTGGTAGCCCTAAATCCTTTAAGTCCTTTCCTAGAAGGCTCTCTTTTTGGTCAAGCAATTTTTGCACTACGTGTCCTGATAATGCTGACCCTCTATCCTGGATCTCACTTATGCCTTATCACAGTAGAGTTAGCCTTTCTGCCTCAAATTCCCAAGGAGCATCGTGGATGGTAATTCACTTGAGTAATTGGCTCAAGAGATGAAAATCTTGTATCTGCCTCTCTTAGCCACTAATCTATCCAGCTGACTGCAAGCCTAATTGGCAGCTTGTTTAGTAATTTGGCTCCTAAAGTGTTGTATTGATGTTGGATAAACATCCAATGGAAAATGGGGAGATACATGCTGCTTTGCTTTATAACCTCGCACACTTTCCCCCCTCAGTTCTTTGAAGGCATTTAATATTCAGAGTATTCCCTTCATCTCTCAATTTGGGGGCCGCTAAGCCAGCCAGCAAAATGCAAAGGTCTAAAACCGTAGGCTTTGATCTCGATGCACAGAAGCTGTGCTATCACAGTGTCGCTCTCAAAGCCATAAGCTGTCTTCCCACTGTTTTTCCTGAAGGATTCCCTAGAGCAAGTAGTGTGATTTAAAAAAAAAAATCAAATGTTTATACAAATTGCAAAATCACAGTTAATTAACTAAACTGTAGGAGAATTTTTTAAAAAGAATCATTAATTTTTTCATAAATGTTTTAAGTCAACAGTGGGTAACTTTTAAAGCTATCCAGCAAATGCATTCTGGCTCACTGCAGTTAATCAGTTTGAGCTGCATCTTCAGATATGATTGGCTGTTGTGGTATTCAAATCAAATGTGTACACGCTCATGTATGCATGCTCACACATGTTCTGGTTGTTTTCATGGGTGTGGTCTATCAATCCACTATGTCAGCAGAGCATCACTAAAAGCTCCCTAAATGTTGAACACATGCAACAGGCCACCACACCACCTTTGCCAGACACGAGCGTTGACTGTGGACTCACTCTGCAACCTACTTTCCAAGTTGATGAACTGCTTCTATTCAGATGATCCATTCGTTTGCATTTTAATCTTCTATCTGCACTCAGATTCCTATGTACGGTAATCATCATTAAAGGCTCTGCTCCTTAAGGCCCCTTTTGGGGCTTTTAGCCAGAATGCTGAAGTGCATGGTCAACAAATGACATCTGATCAATTCCTTGTGACCTCAGCTCCCAAGTAAAGGAGGTGAACATATTTTTTTTAGAATCCAACGGTTGGCATGTCCAGCTAAAAGCATCTCATACAGCAGGGCTAGCAAAGACCTCTGTCTGAGACTTAAGAGTTGTTGCTTATCAGAATAGACAATACAGGACTATATGGGCCAAAGGCCATAAATGAGCATAAGGGAGTTTAAAAAATCTATGCTCCACAAGATGTCCTTTATCTTAGCAGCTCTTCAACCTCTTTAGAGGTTGTTTCTGACTTTCATCAAGGTTTCAGATACCCAGGTAGTTGAACTTTGAAAAAGGAAGATCCAAAGCTCCAGTGCAAAAGCAGAATTTGTTGTATGGGAGTGGCAGAGCGACTGTGGATCAAGAGTAGAACATATATCCAGAAGACCTAGGTTCAAACCCCAGAATCTTCAGTAAAGAGATTTTAGGTACAGGTGCTGGGGGAATTTTTTTTTTGCTGGATATCCTGCCAGTCAGAACAGATAATGATTCTAAGCCCATTGACTTCAATGGACTTAGAAGGGTGTAACTGTTCAGGATGGTACTGTGAATCAGAAAACGCAGCTTCATACGTTCGTGATGCACTGGGGCTTATGGCCCTTAAGCATACACAAAGGTTTGTAAATTAAGGTTCGCTGTAGTAGTGTTTGATAAAACACGAGGAAACAAATCTTCTGATATTACTGATGCAAATATCTTAAACCATTATTTATTTATATAAAATATTTTATGCCACCTCTCCAGAGTCCTGCTCAAGGTGGCTTACAATTATAGTAATAAATTATCAGTATAAAAAGAAACAAGCTGTTAAGACAAACCCAGGGACATAAAAACAGCACAAAATTATCCATAAAAGATCTCAGATCAAAAGTAGACCACAAAACAGTGGAAAGACAAAAGCCCAATTAAAAGGAGTTTTACCCTCTTGTGAACTTGGTAAGTTTTCCAGATTCTCCCACAATCTATCCTATGCTTTGGAAAACGCTAAAGTGTCATCACACTGAGTATAAGATGGAAAGTGGCTACCAGTCTCCAACAGACCTTACCATAAACTTCTATTCAGCATACATCATGTGGAAGGAAGCTTGTTCTGAACAAATCATAAATAGAATCAGGAGCAACTGCTCATGCCCAATGTGTTGGGTATTTACTCCAGCTTATCCAGCTAACCCAAATCTGTCTTTTCTTCTATAAACAGATCAGAAGGCTGACCTTCACCACAAGGTAGACTTGGGTAACCTCGACTGAAACAGTATAATCACAGTATTTTCAAATCATCAGCTTGGCACTCCACATATTCTAGTCTTAGTTTAATAACCACCACATTAAACATCAGCAAAATAGTTTGCTGGCAATTTTTAAATGGAATGAAAACATTTAGCCTTTTGATTACCTTGTTAAAGAGAATCATGATGACCTTACAGCAGTACTTGATATTACATGCCATAATTGAGAATCTGTCAGATTTTTCATTAAAATGTTTTTTTTTTTAAAGAGAGAGAGAGAGAACGGAATTGGTAACCCAAGTCATTGGCCTGAAACGTGACATGTAACCTACCAACCCAGACAAAACATTAAAGCATTTACTTAGAACAAACATTGCTTATAAACTCTGCACAACTGTCATACGTCAGCATTTCAGCGTTTCAGTTGGGAAAGAGACTTAAAGTATGCCACAGCTACTGGTGTGTTTCAAGGGCTGTTTCGTATGTATAATGCAGATTCATAATGTCTGCAATTTTTCAAGAGTTGCACGTGGATTCATGCTTTTCCCTACACTAAGTGCTCACTCTCTAAGAAATGTGTAACATATGAAGCAGTTCCACGTTATAAATCAATTCAGACCACATTTTAAAGTTTTACAGTAGGTCTAGTGCCCAGAAATTGCCTTTGCTGTTTTGAAACTTGTTAACCAAATTTTGCTATTCTGTGTGTGTCTGTGTTGAGGAAGGAGATCAGAAAGAAATCTTTCATCTAAATGCAGACAGGAAGAGACCTGATGGTAAACATGGAGCTTCCAGACCTGTGTTTTCCCCTTACTGCATTTCAGTGTCTTCCAAATTCCCAAAGTGATTGGGTTTTGCAGAATCAAGGCACTGATTTATACACAACAGGCCTGGTTTTGTATAGTTTTGAATATGTTTTCCTGTTCTAAAATCAACACAATACTAACTTACGTTTTCACAACTAAAAAGGGGTCAATTGCTTGGATAACTCCGATTAAGAAATGCAGTGAGGATTCTCTCGACAGATGCGTAAGGGAAAGACGTCCAGGACTAAAGAGGAGCTAAATAGGAAGATGGAGCCAAATGCTTCCAGTTAGAGGAATGCCCCTGGACAGGTGCAGAAGATATAATCAGTCAGATGCAGGAATCAAGCTGCAAGCCCCACACTAACGCAGAAACTTCTCGGTGAATTAGTGCTCTCTCAGAAGAACTTCAGAAGCACAGGTTACTTCCAGGTACTCTGGATGAATAGTATTCCTCAAACTCTACTAAACTCCCATCACCCATTTGCCTGCTGATGTGTAGGCTGTGCAAATCCAGTTAAGTGTACAAGGTGTGGAATGTTCACTGCAGCACTGAAATGAATAGTTGAATTGGTTGTTGCTTTCCTCGTTATGATCCTTGCTATAAGGAATCAGCAGAATGCTCACAATTATGCAGGGTCAAAAGAGTTTCAGGCATGTATACACACACATACACACATAGAGAGAGAAAAACTCAAGGGCATTCTGTTTTTGGAATAAAACTCACTAAGAGGTCATACTAAATAGTATTATTGTTCAGGTGGTTAGCAGGCAGACAAAGGCATTCAGAATGACATGCTCCCATGTCAGATACTGTATTGCTTCACTAGCCATCAATTCCTTTAGGTGTTTATTTCCTGGAAAAATTCATGGCAGTTCTCAGAAGAAGAATATATTCCAACGATGCTTCATCATTTTTAGAAGCCTGTATGTAAACTGCAGAAAATGCAGGCGAACTATCATTTGTTTCAGTTGGTACCCTCATTGGTTTAATTTCTGCAATGTTTTAAAAAGGAGTTTTATCCGGGACTATAAAATCAAATATTTTGTTTTTTTTTTAAATAAAAGGAACAATATAGATTAGGACCCTACTGCTTCAGCTGTGGATGAGAATTATCTGATAGAATTCACCTTATTTTGTTCACTGCTTTAGTTCACCTTTACAGATGACATTTTTCAAACTATAAAATGCTCTCCACTGCTAAAAGTTTCTTGCTTCAATAGTTTTTCATTGCTCTAAGAGTAAATCCACATCCTTTGTTACTAATACACACAGAGCTATTGGTATGTGACTTTGTCTCAAGGCTGAGAACAGGCTATAAATTTAGAAATCAATAGCTTACTCTATCAATATTCATTTTACTTTTTCAATACAAAATACAAAGGTGAAAGAGCAGTAAATAAGCCAGAGTGCTGAAATAAATTGGGTGTTCTTGTCACAATTAATAAATGTTTAGCCAATAACAGTTCTAGCTACAGTACTCTACAGCCTTGTAATATATCTGAAAGCACAGTGTGGCACAGGTGCTGAACAAATATACAAACACGCATTCTAGATTGTTAGCCCTACCGTGCTATCTATCCTCCAAATATGCATAAATAAGCCCTTTCAACCTATGGCATACAAAGACAGGGTTATTAATGAATTTGACAACTGAATCTTTTCCTCAAAGACCTGCTAAGTCCATAAGTCTTTTCTGCAATTACAATGAAATAGAACATACGGCAAGATCTAATCCTCAGGAATAAGGTGGAATAAAATTCAAAATAAATGAACGGTATAAAATTCCAATACCATTGTGGTATGCTCCTATATACAATCCTGCATTCCGTGATATGCCGAATAGGCCCTCTGTCACAGATCTAACTGGGTAAGGAGTTGTTTTGGCAATTTGGTTAAATATTTTATCCCGTTTCATACTTTTCTGAAAACCAAAAGAGCCCAGTCTTGCTACCAAATGCTCACCTCTCCGGGCACAGAAGATCAGAGCTTAGTTCGTGCCAGAGCTCAGCTTACCCTTGGCTATCAGTGACAGCTCTCAACTCTGGAGCTTAGGGAGCAAGAACAGATGAAATTGTTGCTGAACCAGTACATAGTGCATTTCTCATGCCACTGAAGAACTGCGGTGAAGTCCCACAAACATTAGGAACTAGAGCTTCCAGAGCCCAGTGTACTGATTCCAGGCTTAGTTGTGCCCTGGCATCTCTAGCTGTAGCACTACATTAGATCAGGATGAAAGGTCTTGGCAATGCCACACTTTGGCATTTTATTGACAGTAATCATAGGACTGTAGCCTCCACTAGCACTACTGCATCAACAGATGTCTTTTGCCTGTACAACAATGGATCTCTTGCACTGTGGTCCTGGGAGCATCCCCGCCACTGGCATCTGCTCCCATCCAACTCTGTAAGACTTACAATGGCTTAGAAGCTCTCAGGTCCTTTACCAGCTCTGAGGGTAGCTTTTTATAGCAGGAGGTACAACCAGGTGACTCTCACTGTAGGAGATTCAGGGCCAAACTGAGCCTTCAACCAGGCTTGCCCCAGCCTATAAGTCATGCGAGTACCTGCTACATTACACAGGCTTTGTCTGAGTGGGTTCAGAGCAGTACTGTACTAGCAACCTTGAAGTTCATTCTCTCTCTCTCAAATATTTGTATTACCACAAAAGTCACTTAAATATTGTAAAAATTGTTTATATGTGTGTGTGTGTGTGTATTTATGAGGGTTTTTTGGTAAAATAATTAGAACTGCAATTGCTGCTACTATCACTTGCACAAGAAAATAATGCAGGGATATCAGCTCTTGATAACAGAATAAGACACTGGTGATGTTTGAAGTGCAGATTAAAATGTATACAAAACTTAGTTTTAGAATGCTTTATATGCACATACATTTCACAAAATGACTTCCGTCTGTCACTTTCAACTTGTGAAGTAAAAATCACCTTGTAGAAATAATTATATTATCCTCTCTCCAGCTATTAAGCATTTTCCTTCTCACTACACATATGTTCTGAACCTTAGGACTTGACCTAGCCAAACTTGTTTTAAATATTATTGCCACTAAGGTGCTTTAGCAATATTTTTCAGAATATTCTTGTTCTGTTTCTGCCACTGATGACTGAAACTGTGAAATTTCAAAGCCATTCTACTGGCTTGCCAAAGTTAAATAACTCCAGGGGTCAGTCTCAGTCTCTCTCTCTCTGGAAGTGGTGCAGCTTTTCTTCTTCGTTTGATATCTCCCATGCATAAAGATCCTAAATAGACATTTGTTTGTCAGTAATATAAACAATTAATAGCAGTCATATTACAAGTTTCTCATCTGCAACAAATGCAAACGTTCTGACATGTCTACAATGGTTTTCAGAAACTTCAGTTCTTTTTCTTTGCAATATCTGAATCCTTCAAAATGAACTTGGATTCTTGTGTTGGCTACCACTTCTGTATATAAAACAGTTGTGTGCATAACACAACAGACATGGCATGGCCTCGGAATAGAAGGTTCACAACCTAAGCAATGCTGATTAAATGCATCCTATCAATATGCACTGATTTTTTTTCAAACTGACATGCACTGGGAATCAAGAAGAACGAACTTGCCTGAATGGAGAAGTCTAGTGCATGAAGGACTTCACATTTAATGCCCTTTGGAGGAAATCTACCTTGTACAATTAATGGGGGAGGGGGGAGAACACTGGATACTAAAACTGTTCATACAAACCAGTTTCACTACCACATAGCAAATGTAGGGCTAGTGTCATGATGAGGAAAGGTAAAGGAAGGTTTAAATGTGGTAAACAAGAGGATAGGTTATGACATGGTGATTTAAAGTAGGATGCAACAAGTTGTGAATACATGCTGCAATTAATTTTATTTGCTGCTCTGCCTTCACTCTTTCTCTAGAGTCCGAAACTGAAAGTATCTAGATGAGGTGGGATAAGGAACATTTTTACAGTGCAGTTCTGCTGTAAGCACATTGATTTCAGTTAAGTTTAAAACTGGAGTAACCCTGCATAGGATTGCACAGTTAGTCAGCCTAGGTACCCCTTTTGTATTGTTTCTCATTTCAGTACTCACCTCACATTTTCCTTCTAGGTTTGTTGCTCCTCCTGTTGAGATTTTGGACTTGGGGCCCACACAGACACATCAGATAGTTTCTAATTTCACTGATTTTGGTAACTGCCTCAACCTCTTCCCATGGGGCTGCAAAGTAGCTAGAGCTGTACTAAATCAGAAAGAACCTATATCGTTCTGCAGAAAATTAACAAGGACGTAACATACTAAAGGCAGTGATTGCTGTAAGCTTAAAAGAAAAATGGGGGTGGGGGAGCAAAAAGTGAGGGAAACGAGGTCTATAATGGGAGCCAGTCATAGTGAGGCATTGTTGTCAAGGTTATTAATGTGATATTCATTTTCACATGAGGGAACTGAGCAGGGTCAGTTAGCAGAAGACACGGGATAAGCCACGCTGGCTGCTCAAACTGATTTCAGAGTTAAATTTAAACATCTCTTTTCTGCACAAACCCCTGTATCAACCATTGAAACAGGTTACAAAACATTCTCTTAAAGAGTCCTGAGCTTATTTAGATACAGATGAATCCCACTGGATGTCAGGATCCTGACCGCTTTATCAGGATTCTGACAGTCTCATGCCTGGTTCTGTCAAGCAACAGGTCAGGTGGGTTTGTTTCACTGTGCGGTGTCCAGCAGTCTGACAGGCTCTTGACATGAGTTAGGCCCGTTGCTGTTCACACATCTCATTTGGTTTCGCAGACCACTCTCCCATCCTCCCTCCCTGCCCCGACCTTGAGCTCCTAGCTGGCCTCTCAGTATTATGGCTGGTTCACTCCCTTGCTTTCTACTAGGAGCTGTTATCTTTTGGTTCCCAACCCGCTTAGCTCTGCACCTGGGATGGTGTCATGCTTAAAGTTATGCTTTGTAGTTCTGGCCGCCATTAGCAGCTTTGACTTCGTGAATTGCTCATGCTGTGTACCTTCAAGCTCCTCAATAAAGATTTACCTGCTTCAACTCTACCTGTTCGAGCAAGTGACTTTTTGGGACTGCTGAGGGCAGCTTAAGAACTTCACACTGGATTATCAGGATTTTCCTCCATGTTGCCTTGCAGACTTACACGTTTTTTGGTATGTTATCATGGTGCAAGTGCTTACCAGTGGGTCCTGGAAGTGGTGCAGCTTTTCTTCTTCGTTTGATATCTCCCATGCATAAAGATCCTAAATGGACACTTGTTTGTCTGTAAGTAATTACAAGAAAAGGCGCTCAGCATGTGAACTGTTTCTTGAATAAGTCACAGAAAAAGAATATTTTAAAATTTCAAAACCAACCACCTTTCTTAGTCAACGTGAAATGAAACACTACAACTCACAACTAGAAAGCTGGAAAATTAAATTTCTAAAGTGTTCACAAGGTCGATAGTAAGTTACCACTGGGCTACTAATGCTTGGTGTTAAAACACCTATATTATTACTATATGACCACTATAAGCTTTTAAGGTAATCTCTGACAGAGTCCTCTTTTCAATGACTTTCTGAATTTGAAGATTAAATACACGTACTTTTGTTTTTTGCTTCACTTCTTTAAGTGGACAATAAAAACTACTACATCACCCAACCTTAGGGTATTCCATGTCAATAGTATTTTTATTTGTTTATTTATTTATTTGATTTCTAGCCTGCCCTTAATCCCCAACTGAAGCCGGGCTCAGGGCGGGTTACACCATTCATTGCAGTTCAAAACAATTAAAATCTATCATCTCTTACTTAAAACAATTAAAATGATAACAATAATAATTTAATTTAAGTACAATGATGGCGCTTAATCAAACAGAAAAGCTGCTGGAAATTCAGAAAAACTTAAGAACCCACACCATCATACCAAAGGTGCTGGGGAGAAAGGGGGGAGGTAGGGAAGCCAGCTCTGATGACAACCTGCAGCTGCCTTCAATCATAGCCCTGGTGGAATAGCTCTGTCTTACAGTTCCTGCGGAAATCTGTAACGTCCTGTAGGGCCCTGATGTCATTAGGAAGGGAATTCCACCAGGCCGGGGCCAGGGCTAAAAAAACCCTGGCCCTTGTCAAGGACAGCCACACACTCTTAGGGCTGGGGACCACCAACAGATTAGTGTTGGTTGAGTGCAATGTTCTTTGGGGGGTATATCAGGAGATGTGGTTCTGAAGGTACAAAGGTCCCAGATCGTGTAAGGCTTTAAAGGTCAAAACCAGCACCTTGAACCTGATCCGATACTCCAGCTGGAGCCCATGCAGCTGGTGAAGCACTGGTTGAATATGCTCCCACAGCGGGTCCCGTTAAGGAGCCTCACTATGGCATTTTGCACCAGCTGGAGCTTCTGGATCAGTTTCGAGGGCAGCCCTACATAGACCGAGTTACAGTAATCCAGCCTAGAGGTGACCATTGCATTGATCTAGCTAGCACTCCTATTTGTCTGACTTCAAAATACTGACAATCTATTTTACTGAATAAGCCTTAGCATTAGGTATTGAGGGATTTAAAAAATAACCACTTTCTGTCCACACTTCCCAGAACTTTATAAACGTATTCTGAGGCCCTTTGGAGGGGTCCCCCCTTCTACTGCTAACCTAGAGATAACTGCTAAATGTTTATTAGGTCTAGTTACCAAAGCTTTACTGCTAGGACTAAATCCATTGCAAGACATTCTATAAACCAGAAGATTTGCCTTGTACTAAATTTTTGAGGGACTCTCAATAACCATGAGGAGTAGTTGCTTCGATCTACAGGTCTGCCTGTGATGCAGTTATAGTTCTGCCAACTTCCAGTCTCTAGCCACACAACTACTCTAGGTTAACTGAACTTTTACATCTTTTAGCCATGACAGTTCAGAACACACAGGTTTTCTTAACCAAGAGGTTTAGCCATATTATTTAGCACATACAAAGAAGATAAGGCAGCAGTCAAGGGGGGGGGAAGCAAATGATGTCTAACAATACCTGAGCTAGTTGATATTAATAGACAGTCAGTTTACAACTTCTTTCAATTCTGGAGTTACAGAAAGAATCTGTAGTTCCTGAAGTAGAAATCAAAGATCCTCTTTGCAAAGCACAGCAATCAGGGAAGATGACAAGTTTTGCTAGTGCAAGACAGCAGATAACTTATAAGAGCCCTGGCTGTATATATGAGAAAACTCATCTCAAACCAGCCCAAACATTCAAAATATAAAACATGGTACAGCAATAGCTCTTCTGTTGAATGTTTCATACAAGAGAATCTACCGATCATATAAAGCTTTAAATTTCAATAGTCATCACAGTAATACTACCACTCAATGAAATGCTACAGATAAGGACTATATTTCTACATCCCCCAAAGCCCTAAAGGGTTTGTGACTGGGATATCTCAAGGATCACTTGTTCCCATATGAACCTGCCTGATAGTTAATATCTTTTGAAACCCTGCTTTCTATGCCCTTGGTTTTGAGGAGGAAAGGTGTATAACAACCAGAGGCTAGGCCTTTTCTGCTTTGCCTTTGAAACTGCCTTTATGCATCTCTGTTTGGAGATGAGCTTGAGTTTCAAATGCTAGGCAAAGAAATTTGCAAATACATTTGCAAATTAGCCATTTGTAAATACATTCTTTGCCCTGGTTGGTTTTTATACCTTGCTCTGCTCGTATTCTGCTTTTATGTGCTCTTTCAGTTCTTTGGTGTTTATTTCATCTGTTTTTATTGTTAGGCTTTCTCTTATACTGTGATTTTTGATGTTAATTTTATTTCACTAACTTTCATTCCTTTATTGTTTTTACTATAGTAAGGCACCTCATAAATGTTTGGTTGAGAGTGTGAAATAAAAATGTCTTAATTAAAAAGTCAGGATAGATATACCATGTAAAACAGATGTTCTTTAAAGAAACTGCAATCAGCTGCAGAGTAATGTAGCTTCAGAACAGGCAAAGAAACGAACTGATAAAAGAAATCCAAAGTATACATCCAGATAGGAATGTTAAGCATGAAAAAATATTGCCCAATTGCTCAGTAGATCCAGTCTATCTCAATTAGTAATATATAAAGGTTTTTTTTTTCAGTCTCATGCTATTAAGTGTCTCAATACAGTGCTCTGGGTATCTTTTATAATAATGGCAGTACAAAACAGATCAACCTAAAATTGACAGTTCTCAAGGTAGTAGTTTTAGGTTGATCTGTGTTTGATTTGAAACACAAGACAATGTATGTTCAGGCTTGCCCAGGCAGGCAACACTTACGTTCGTTTCTGCAGTTCTCTGAAATCAAGGAGGTTGAAGTTGGTTCCCAGCACCCCCCTTGGGAGCAGCTGGCACAAGAACCGGACTTTGGACCAAGACTCAGCATGCACCCTTTCGGAGGGCACAGTCCCCTGAATGTGGTGGTGGTGGTGGGTGTATGATATGTGGTGGTCCAAACTTTATTTTGGGGTGCAGAGCTTTTAAATTTTCCTCAATATCATTCAAGAACTAGGAAATGTGAATAAAGAACTGGGAACCAACTTCAGCCTCCTCTGAAACCAGCAGTAAGGAGCAGACAATAGCTAACTGCCACTTGGTCCCACTGAAGGGGGGAAAACCACAACCAAACCAAACCAAACTTAACTGTTAATAATAATTCAGTCAGACTCCGTAATATGGAATATTCCTAACTCTTTGTGATGCTCTATCACGTTCCCGGTATTTTTCCTAAACTAAAGAGCTCGGAATGCTTGAGCATTGCTTTGTAGGAGATGCCCCAGAATTCCTACAAATGTACATGCTCCTGTGGCATGTTTTCCAGCTTGATCATGTCCTTTTTGAGATTTATTTATTTTTATTTTATTTATGTTAGTTACCATCTACCTTTCTCATTGAGACTCAAGGCAAATGGAGTGCATCAGAGATTAATAATAATATGGACTAATATAATAAATAATAAACAGAAAAAAGAAATACATCTATACTCAACAAAATAATTAAATTGTGGAATTCATTGCCAGTGGACACAGTGACAACTATTAGCATAGATATCATTAAAAGGACATCAGACAAATTCATGGAGGACAGGTTAATCAATGACTACTAGCTATGGTAAGCAAAGGAAACCTCTAAATACAGAGGCTATAAATCTCTCAATAGCAGTGCTGGGAGGCAGCATCAGGGGAAGTTCTTGGCCTCTATGCCCCGTCTGATGGCCTTCCAAGCCAAAGGGTTTGGCCGCTCAGTGAAGCAGAATGCTGGACTAGATGGATCACTCATCTGATCCAGCAGGGCTCTTTTTGTGATATTATATAATAATAATAAGTGCCGTCAAGTAGCAACCAACTTATGGTGACCCCATGAAGTTCTACCTCATAGGGTTTTCAAGGCAAAAGATGAGACGAGATAGTTTTGCCATTGCCTTTCTCTGCATAGTCTTCTTTTCTGGTCTCCCATTCTAAGTACTGAGCATGGCTAACCCTGCTTAGTTTCTGACCTCTGACAAACTCTGAGCTATTTAGGCTGTTACAAATACTTGCTTTGTTTTCAGCCTTTCCTCCAATTTCTAATATTGAAGGTGCCCTTTTCATTGTCACAGAAAATATGTTTTCAGTGGCATAACAACATCTCCCTCCCAGGTAGTCACAATCAGTTTTAGATCACGATGGGTAGCCATGTTAGTTTGTCACTAGCAGTAGAAAAGAGCAAGAGTCCAACTAACTAACAAAATTTCTGGCAGGGAATGAGCTTTCGTGAGCCACAGCTCACTTCTTCAGATATTGCTAGAATGTGATTCCATCTATCCTTAAGTAGAGAAGAGTGTATTAGACACACAATGGCAATGTAAATGTCAAAAGTAAGTAAACGACATTAACAGGCGTGATTGAATTAGGTGTGATATGCAGAGGGGTAGGAGGCGTGGAGAAATTAGCATTGGTAATGAGACAGGAATTCCAGATCTCTATTCAATCCAGGATAATGCATTGTCTTGAGCTTCATACCCTGCCAGCTTTATACCCGGCCAGAAATTTTGTTAGTCTTTAAGGATGAAGATCAATTTTAGTTTTCCTGCTGTTCTGAGGAAAAGCAGTAGGGTGCTTTTGCACACTGCGAATAATTAAGCAATTTTATCAAGAAGTTAAAAAAACAGACAACAGTTTCTACTATAATCCCAAATCCTACGTCCCCTCTCTAAACAAGATCAATTAAATTTGGTCAAATCTACTGTCTTAACAATAAGGACTACTCAGCATTTTAACAACTTGTGGTGAACAGTGGATGTACAAGAGAATTTGCAGTTCTGCTTCCGCCATGAGTTATTATGTGCAAAAAGGGAACCTGTCATGCTTACTGCAAAGAGCTGCCCCAGGCCCGATTCGACTGGGGATGGAGGGCGGGACAGAAATGGAAGAAATAAACGAATAAATAAACTGTCCCTGAATCTAAAGCCCACACATCTGGGAGATGTTAAAGAGTTTCAATGTGTGGGTGAAAATAGAAAACAAGCCTACCAGAGCATCTGATTTTCACCAGGAGGTGTAGCAGGAAAAGTGGCTCAAAGTTTAAGGCAGATGATGAAATAAATAAGGACATTATCAAGCAGTATTGCTTTTCACAGAATCTTTCTTTATATGCATTGTTAAGTCAATCACAAAAAAGTATGCACTTCATTCATTCACAGGGCCAGGGAGATGTGAGGACTATTACTGAATATTTACATTGGGGGGCGGGGGGGGGGGGATCAACCACAGGAACATTTGACTGATTAGGCATACTTACAATTATTATTCTACTATATTTGGGACTTACTAGGCTGTAACTCTGTTTCGGATTGCACTATAAATTCCTGAAATGGGAGTTAGCAAACTCGGACCATCCCTGCTAATATACTCCTTAATATGAAGATGCAGACTTGAAGATTGCAAATGGCTATTTCCCTGATTCTTCTCACTTATCCATAGCTTGCTGCAAGCTATCATTTTATAAATAGCGCTCTGGCAGGAAGCTAGGCATGTTGTTTGGTAGTGGGGGGATAGAACTTGTTAAGACCACCTTGCCTGAAAACCTGGCTGTTGACGTGCTGGTGACAGGGACTCGAGCAAGTCGTGTCAAAGGGAATAATTTCTAAAGGAAAGACAATAGGAACTTGTCGCCTCATTGTACGCATTTACAAAGAGAGCTTTCCAGAGTATTAGGCCTAGTTAAAGCTGCCCCCTGGATAAAAAGTGTTCCCGAGCAGCCTCAGACAAGCTTGGGAGACAAACAGATGTGACTATGGTCCCTGGCATTTGGCAAGAACACTCACTGTCACGAAGAAAAATATAAGCCTGGACAGGGCATCAGCTGCACAGCAGTGAAGCGGGCCTGGAAGTGTCACAGCAGAGGCAAAGTTGTGGCAGAGGGAAGGGAAAGGGCTGCAAAAGCCAGACTGGTGTGAACTTGTACTAGTAGGCCAAAAAAAAAAAAAAAACATTATTTGTTGTTATTGTCTTGCCTCTTCTGGTTAAGTGAACAAACAGCAGCAACAATGGGGGGGGGGGACTGCTGCTACATTTTCAAAATTCCCACCCCTTTTGTTATTTAAAACTTGCTTTCTCTCCTTTCTGTAACTTCTAAAACATTCCTGTGTAGCGGATGATACTAAAAAGAGGGGCCCCAGAAAAGAATTTATCGTAAATGGAAACGGACTATTAGCAGTAATTGCCTTGTAATCAGGCATTTTTTAAAAGCTGCTTTACTGGTATATGTTGTAATCTGCTACTTTATACTGACATTTCCCTTGCTTTCTTCTCTCTGCTGAAAGTCCCCTTCCCTTACAATTTAATTTCAAACTTTATTATGTTGCATGGCAAATAGATATGAACTACTCCAAACAGCTGTTTCAAACATTGTAGTCTGAAATGCTAAGAATAATCTAAGTGAAACACAGCATAAAGGTACTGCTATCATTTTCAGGATCTAACTAAACAAGAAATTCTTCCAGGTGAGACCATCTGCTAGTCCAGGAGCACGTTTTCCTTTATGGGGGAGCAAGGCATCCCATACTGCATTCATCTTCATTTTTAAATATTCTGATATGATTGTTTTCACCTTAGAATATGCATTTAGGTTTCTTAACTGGAGCCCTACTACTCTCCTTACTAAATTTTCACATGTTACAAAGGGTCATTTCATAGGACATCTGTCCTACACGGAGACTGGGTTGGATCCAGTGACTATCTTCAGCTAATTTTTTCCAACAGAGAAAGTTTTCCTTTGACTGAGAAAGTCTTTTCATTAGAAGAGTTATTGGAAGTTAGCTATTTGAAACCAAACCACTATTACTGCATAGGGAAATTAACCATATGTTTCACCAAGTATTAAGCTGATACAAAGGCTTATTTTTCCAGCCAGGACTTGGTTTTCTATTCATACATTTTGCAGAAAAACAAACTTTCACGCATTTTTCTCCTTCAGAGAGATTCTCTTTGTGTAGGAAGTATCATGAGATCAGTTCTTAAAAAACAAAGCAAGAACCTTGGTAAGTTCTTCCCTTCACTCAAGTGAGCTAGGAGTGGGGGTAATTCTACAGCTTTCACAAAAATAACACTATGATAGTGGCATGTGAAAGAACAGTACTTTGTATGTTAAAACAGTGGCTAAAGAATTGCAAGCCCAGCTTCACCCCGTTGGAATACAATGCAGTCATAGGTAAGATAGAGCCTTGCTGGATCCTATTTATAGGCTTTATATGTCACATCCCCTCTGAAAAGAATCATAGGAAATATGAAAATTTTCAAGCTTTCAGTAATTTAAAATTGATATCCAACATGCAATATTTAAGAAATCCAGACATTTTATATACTTGTTTTATTATTGTCTAATTTGCTTCAGTAGTGAGCACAATTATCTCACATTCCACCTTCCGTCAGTCATACACTTCCCAGATTATGGCTTCAATTTCAGGATACCATTTCTGGGGGTGCAAAGATTTCTGCTTGTTTAGTGTGATTTTCCTGCCCCCCTTGCAGCCACACAAAATGCCCCCCATTCCTATCCTGGAGGACATTTTAGGCTGCCACAGGAGGGTGGTTGTGAGAAAGTTACACTCCACAGGTAGAAATCGTTGAGCATGTCTGGATCCAAACCTATCTCTTGTCGGGGAACTCAAATATATTTTCTTCCAAAGCAAGTTACCTTTAAACCAATGTGTCAATCTTATAAATAAATGTATTGTGTATGGTAATTTAGCTCTGCATGAATGACAGGTAAGGCTGATGTTGTGTTTCTTTTATATTTAGCCAGGTTAAAAAAATGACAGGAACCCACTTTCTTTATGAACTCTTATGAGAACAAATTATTCAACTACTAGTAGTCGTGCAGTGAAGGGGGAAATGCATCTTATGGAAATGGCACTGATTAAGAGCTCTTAAATGATCAGAAACTCTTCTAGAATAGCCTTCCTAATGTAAAATCTGAAATTCATGGCCTTCAACTAAAGTAACTCGCATAGGTTTGCATTGAAAATAAAGTAGAATAATAGAACTAAAACATCAGATAAAGATGAATCCCCCGTTTCTAATTACTGGGCCACATACACAAACATACATTAAAAATCATTAAAAGGCTGTGATTTACAAAGCTTCCTTAAAAACAAATAATGTTTGTTTGGCAAGCTGTTTTACCAGGTGGGATCAGCATTGGAAAAAAGTCTAGCATAAGCAGTCACCAATTTTATTTCCTTGAAAGAAGGGACCCTTAAAAGTTCTTGATCAGCTGAGTGGATGGGCGCAGTAATGGGAGAGGTTGTCCTATAAATATGTGAGCCCCATAAAGAACTTTAAAAGGTAATAACTAACAAGTTGAATTGAATCTGGAAACTAACAGGTAGCCAATTAAGGTTTTGAGAAACTGACATCTACTGGGTTGGATACAGACTAACATTTCGGTGGGCACAAGGATTTAAACCCATGAAGCATGATTTTCCTCCCTCCCCCACAGCAGCCTGAAATGCCCCCCCCAATCTGTTCCTGGAGGGTCCCCTCTCCCCACAAAACAGGATTTTGGGGTGGGGGCATTTCAGGCTGCTACAGGAGGCAGGAAAACCATGCTGTATGGGCAGAAATCCTTGTTCCCACAGCCATATTATACGGGATCCAAGTCACTATATTTCAGTGCAGTTAATCTGGAAAGCTTGTTGTACTGTACCTTCATAAACCTTTAACACAATCTTTTTTCCCCTCCTTTCTTTTAAGCAGTAAATTGACATTACTCTGTGCTTTGTTTTTAAGCTAAAATTAACAACTCTTTAACTCAACTAGAATCATGAAGTACTATGAAAACATCAACAGAATTCCGAAACAGTATCAATGTGTTCCTGCAGATGGCTGTACAATCCTTTGGTTTGATCCCTGTTGGATGCTGCAATTAGTCCAAAGGCTTTATATGAGAGTCAGTATGTGAGGGGACTCAGCAGGATAATGTTAAAATGGCTGGAGTTCTGCTCTTGATCTCAAAAAGGACAGAAAAGCCGTTTTGGTAAAGGAATAATCTCTTTCCTTCAATGAATACTATTGTGCTGTTCATTCAGAATATGAAAGGATCTCTTTAGCCATTTCCAGGGACTGCTGTTGTAACACTTATTAAAGAAGATTTCAGCAGGTGCATTGTTTTAAATTCATTTCAAAAGGATTCAATGTTTGATCATATAGGCGATTTTAAAAAAAATGACCAATGAAGCTAGTAAGTAAAATGACATAGGTCAGTATTTTGAGTCTCCGAAGCATATTACCTTGCACGTGGAAATCACTCCTCAAAAATATTTCTGCAAAAAGAGCTAGCCAATTCTACCATTACTGTTATATATGTTACATCTGAATGGGAACTGATGTTTGGGAATGGCGAACTGATGTTTGTTGAAAAGAAACAGAGAATAGTGCATTGGATCCAGAAGTAAAGAGCTGGGGTAGCACAGATATACTCAGTGGCTCATCAGCCGCATATGGCTCTTTCACATGCCACCTGTGGCTCCTCTGTGCCTTGTTCCCTAATTTGGCACCTGCCTCATGTTTTGAAAAAGTGGCCGCGACCCTAGCCTGGTGGCGCTTGTGGTTGGCAAGTGGTTCCCAACTTGAAGCAGCGTGCAGCCTCCCTAAGATACAGGACTCTTGCCAGGGACAGAAATAATGTGTTTTGGTTTTCAAAGGTGGCTTTCCACGAGCTGTGGAGTGAGTTTCATGGATGTAGTGACTCTTTCAGGACCAACAGTAGGCTTTTCAGGGAAGGCAATTAAGCTACATTCCCCCCAGCTCCTTTCACGATCTTTTCCAATGGATCTAACCCAGCATATTCTCCAGAATTCTTCTCTCATCGGATATGAGGGCTGCGAAAAACATGAAAGCATTAAGAGGAGGAGCCTTTTCTCACTGATAAATCACCAGCCTTACGAACAGGACCTCCTGCATGCAACAGCTAACCAGGTCACATTGAGAACTCACAAGCAATACATTTTGCTAGCTCTCAGCATTTGACAATCAATGGCATATTTATTAATTAAAATATATCTGCTCTACCTTTTCCATCTTCAAATGGTAGCTCAAGATGACTTACAGAGGTAGGTGTATTCTGCACAAAACGTATTAAAAACCATAATAACTAACCTTTTTTTGGTCACTTACCCCATTTTTCCTATTTTAATTTTGAAAAATGCTTCCCCCCCGCGCCCGTGGCAAGCGGGAAGTCTCTGAGGAGGCAGCGTGGCTCCACCATTCCCAGCCACAGTGGATCTACCACCCCCCTTCAGGATTAAATTCTATATCTGGATTCTGTGTACTCTGGCTGGTTTAAAAAGTGACTGAATTTCCCCAGCTTTAATTTCCAGATTTTAAAATAATTCGCAGTACTCACTGATGCTTAAAAGCAACCTATTCTGTAGAACTTCATGATATTGTGCAGATGTTATAATATGTATGCATATCTTGTGATCTAGTACCACTCTTTCCCCCCCAGTCTGCTTTTAAATTGCATTTTAAAACCTATTATGAAGATTTTAACACACAATTTAAAAGCAGACTACTATCCTGAAAAGGAAGAGTGGTAATAGATCACAAGATATGAATTTCTTTTCTGCCACATTACAGATGACCGAAATAGGTGAAACTACATTGAGAATGTGAAAAAACAATTTTTTAAAAAAAAAAAACCAAGGAGGAAGGTATAAAACCATGAGAGCAGTGAAGATTTGTTTTCTGCGGGGGCAAAAAACATGGGAAAGGAAATTAAAATGGCTAAAGACTGAGATGGTTGATATAGAACAAGTTCCTTGAAATGCAGAATTGTCTTGTTATATTATCCTATAATTCTAAAATTACTGATGCAAAAATAGACAGTCTTCCTCATGTTATATGTGCAGCCCATATGATGATATACTGTGCCCTTCTACTGCCATTCACATAATGGATTTTTGTTCACAGAATAACTCTGAGGCAGTTACCACAACTGCTTCAATTGAAAGGTAGAAAATCCACAATTTATTGAGAGGATATAACCAGACGACACCTCCCTGCATTACTTGTTAGATGCTATACTGCAAAACAGGAGCATGTGCAGTGTTTGTGTGCAGTATCTTTGGAATGACAGGCAACTTTCAGCCCAGAGATATCATGACACTCCCTATGGATAGCTGAAGTTAGCCAATTGGACACTGGAGCCCATGTGGAGCTTGTTTTGGTTCCCCATCTGATTCATAAGCAATGTTTCTACAGTACCTCTGTATTTAAGTGACCCAAAAAGTACACTCAATCCCTGGAAGAAGAATAGGTTTTTATACCCTGCTCTTCTGTGGCGCAAGAAAGAGCCCCATGGCACAAAGTGGTAAGCTGCAGTACTGCAGTCAAAAGCTCTGCTCACAACCCGAGTTCGATCCCGATGGAAGTCGGTTTCAGGTAGCCGGCTCAAGGTCCACTCAGCCTTCCATCCTTCTGAGGTCGGTGAAATGAGTACCCAGCTTGCTGGGGGTAAAGTGTAGATGACTGGGGAAGGCAATGGCAAACCACGCCATAAACATAGTCTGCCTAGTAAACGTGGGGATGTGACATCACCCCATGGGTCAGGAATGACCCGGTGCTTGCACAGGGGACTACCTTTACCTTTTTTTCTCTACCTTAAGGAGTCTCAAAGTGGCTTACAGTAACATTCCCTTCCTTTCCCCATAACAGGCACCTTGTTAGGTAGGTGAGGTTGAGAGAGTTCTGCAAGAGCTGTGACTAGCCCAAGGTCACCCAGCAGGCTTTATGTGGAGGAGTGGGGAATCAAACCCGGTTCTGCAGATTAGAGTCTGCCACTCTCAACCACTACACCATGCTGGTGGACTACCCTTGACATGTCCAGTGCACTCTGGCTTGCTTGCTAAATTGCTTTAAAATTTAAACTAAAATTTCTTGTGATCATAAGAAGAAATTGTAATCCCACCTAGCTTGGCCATACACTCTCTCATTTTATGCCCTACAGAGTATCTTGTTGCTGTGGGTGTCTGTCCACTGTACCTCCCTGTATGCAAGCTTTACAATGAACTAAAACCTAACTTGGATGTTTCATACTCAGGGTAGGCCAATAATAAGACATTTTCTCAGGCACCTATGGGCTCCTTGTTAATTTTGGGAGGAGATTAAATTTCATACTTAAATTAAGCAGTTGTGTAGGAAAATTCAGAAAAAGGAGGGTTCCCCAATGTTGAATTTTCATCTCTTACTTATCTGGCTGTTCAGCTAAATTAGTGTCAGAAATCTCACACATCTTTCATAGCAAACTTTATAGCATTGTTGCCTGGCAGTGGTGTGAGCAGTCAGTGTCTGCATGTAATGCTAGTTTCACTTCTAATGTCTACAGATATCAGACATTTCTGACAGCTGCTATCTTGGCAAAGTGTAAACTGTTTTCCACAATTCTGGGGCTGGAAAGCGGGAAGAGCATGAAATCCCTTATGAAGGCTGCATAGTAGGGGCTAATGCTTTGTCGGATATTCAAATCCATCCAAATGTACTTAGCAAGAAATGGCAGGGACTAGTCGCTTTAAAAGCTCACATTTCGCCTACAAGCACTACCACCAATGGCTTCAAGAAACCCCAAAGGAGCAAGTGGATGGCATTTCTGATAGTACACTAATTACAGTGCTCTGTCATCGGAAATACAATGACAATGTACACACATTACATGTGTACATGTAATGGCAAACCATGGCCTGTCATTAGAGGAACAAGCCTGGCAGATTGTCAGGCTTGTTCATTTTGTCCCTCCTGGACTCATTTTTGCTTTTGCAGGTTTTATCCAATTCAGAAACTCTGGTTTGTTCTCTTTCCTACAAGCAAATATTAAGCTGTAGTTTAGAATACTGAGTTGTAGGACAAATGGTTTGCCATGTTAAGTGGAAATGGTTCATTTCTGAGCCTTGTGTGAGGACAGGAAACATGTGAGCTGAAGGCCCCAGGCTCATTCCCATAGAAATAAACCCTGCTTTGTCATTTATTTATTAAAGCACCTATACCCTACCTTTCCTTGTGGTTCAAGGTGGCTTACAATAGGTTACAAAAATTCCAATTAAAACCAGAATTAAATAACTACCCCTCAATTTCTCCTTCCCTCCCCCAAAAAGATACCTGCCATGAAAACCCCCTCAAAAGCCCTGCAAGCAAGGGTTGCAGTGGCTACTGAAGATCAACAAGGAGGGAGCTCCCCCTTCACCTCTTCAGAAAGCCCATTCCACAGAACGGGAGCCATGATCAAAAAGGCCCTGGCTCTGGTTGATGCCAGACAGGCTACTCTTGGGCGGAATACACAAAAAATGGCTGCCTGAAGACCATAGTTGGTGCACAGGGACAGGTGGAAGGAGAGAGGCCTTCTAATATGTGGTTCCAGATGGTGAAAGACCTTCAGGTCATAATCAGCACCTTGAAATGAACTTGGAAACAAACTGGTAGCCAATTTAGCCATTTCAAAATGGGCAACATATGTTCCCAGTGGCTAGCCCCTGATAACAGTTGGGCTGCTGCATTCTTGACCAGTTGTAGTTTCTGGGTTGTCTTCAAAGGCAGCCCCCTCACAGAGTGGATTGCTGTAATCCAACCATGAGGTTACAGAAGCATGGCCAGATCACTGTGGCCAGGACAGCTGAGTCTAGGTAATCAGTTGGTTAATCAGATGCAGCTGATAAAGGTGCTCCTGGCCACCATGTCGGTCGGCTTTTCAGACAGCAAGGCAGGGTCCCTGAGCATTCCCAAACTCTTAACCATCTAGGACAAGTGGATTCAATCCCCATGAACATCAGCCTTCCCCAACCAGCATTACCTCCATCTCAGCTGGACGCAACTTCACAGCTTGTTCTGCCTTAGCCGCCCGAGCACAGCCTCAAAGCACTGGTTCAGAACCAAGAGGGATGCATCTGGAGGCTTGGGTAATGTGGAGGTAATCTGGAGGCTTGGTCTAGACAAAGATCTAGTCAGTTTACGTGTAAAGTGTGCAAGTGTGGCTTGTATATGCTCTCGAGAATTCTGCTTCATACACCTCTCTCGAAATGTGCAATAGTGTCATGTATCGGAAGAAGAAGAAGAGTTGGTTTTTATATGCCGACTTTATCATTTAAGGAAGATTCAAACTGGCTTACAATCACCTTCCTTTCCCCTCCCCACAACAGACACAACAGTGAGGTAGGTGGGGCTGAGAGAGTATGACTAGCCCAAGGTCACCCAGCTGGCTTCATGTGTAGGAGTGGGGAAACAAATCCAGTTCGCCAGATTAGCGTCTGCCGCTCCTGTGGAGGAGTGGGGAATCATACCCGGTTCTCCAGACCAGAGTACACCACTCCAAACTACCGCTCTTAACCACTACATCATGCTGCCTTTGCTTTATTCTACAATTTTAAGCCACAACAGTCATATGTATTGTAAATACACATCTCAAAACAAAGCATTTCCATTAACCCTGTTATAAACCAAATATTATCAGTCACACTCTCATAATAATTTAAAATAAACCTGAATTGTGGAGGACATTTTTATAAAGGGCGTAGGGCTAGAGTAAAGTGGAATTAGGAGGATGCTTGTACAAAAGGACAAAGGCCTGGAGTTTACGGCACTGTTCATCGTATGCCTGCTCTTGTTTTTTTACTGAATTGCTGTCTAATTTCTGTACTCTAGTTTTTGCATTTTTATATCATGTCTTACACTGTTTTTAATCCACTCTATTATATTTTATACTGTTCTTATTGCATTGTAATCTGCCTTGAATGTCAGAGAGAAAGGTAGCCTATTCATAAGTAAGATAGCCAGTGTGGTGGAATAGGATGTTTTAATAGGGTATGGGAGACCAAGGTTCAAATCCCGCATTCTGCCATGGAAGCTTGCTGGTTTACCTTGGGCCAGGCACATACTCTCAGCCTAACAAACTTCACAGGGTTGTTGTGAGGACACAATGGAGGAGAGAAGGAGGCCACTTAGGGACCCCAGTGGGGAGAATGGCAGGGTAGAAATGAAGTAAGTAAATACATTTATCCAGCAAACATTTGATTTATATAGTTAGAATTTAGATTGCTTTTTAAAGTTAGGAGTGTTCAAGTCCTGTTTTACATAATGGGCAATAAAGACATTTCAGTAGGACTAAAACATCTGTTAGAGACTCTCGGCTGAACTCACAAACAGCGAAAATAGCAAGTTTTCACACAACCTTTAGCTGTGCATTCCTCAGAAACTTCAAAATTATTAACATTTTCAATTATAACAAAGTGTTGGCCAGTAGTACTACAATCTTGACCACGTGCATCTAAACTTTGTTTTAATAATCATTATAGCACACCATGGAGTACACAGGCTTGAGCATTGTGCTTGGGAGTGCCGACATTTAAACCTAAAATGATCAAGCTCACTGGATGGTCTTCGGTGAATCAGTGCCTTTCAGATTAACCCATTCCTTAGGTCCGCTACACAGATCTTGGTGGGAGTTTGGGATACATATGAAAATAATACAGTATAATCTGTCAAGCAATTTTCAGCTGCATTTCTACTTAAAAGAGGCTATCTATGCCCTTCTCCTCCTTTAAATACAGTTTTCAATACCAATTGAGAATATACATGTGTGTCCATTTTGAACTAGACAGGCGTGATCAGAATTTTACGGTGAATTCAACTATTTGCTTGTCGACTTCTGAAGCCTTTCCTCGGGCTTATCTATAGCAATGACATCATCAGCATAACACATATTACAACATCTGCTTTCACACCACTGACAATGTTTTTGTATCAACCAACAAAAGCTATGGCCATTTTTTAGAAAATTAAATGTTAAACAGATGTGATAGAACAATCCAGCCCTGTCAAACTCCTTTCATATAATGCCAGTATGTTAAGATTGGGGCTTTAATGGTGACACATTTGTTTTATATGGAATACTAACACAATGTGACTGAGAACGAGGAAAAAATGCATCTCTCTTGCCAATACATTTTCTCATCACCATACACAGTACTCTAACACCTCCTAGCTGTTCCAAACCTTATTCAAATTCTCAGGCTGTCAAAGATTTACCTGCAATAAGCAAGTTGGAATCATTTTTAAATAAAACCTGCTAGAAAATGATCTGACAATACAGTTATTTTTAAACATGTAACACCATCTTGCCTCAAGAGACTCATGAACTTTATGCCAAACAAAAAGGATTTTAAAATATCTGTATTAGGGTCTTACTGTCCTCAGAAAGGATAATGCATTGTTTTTTCTTGCTTCTAATTAGTAATTTAAGCATATGTTCAGCATTTAACTCTAAATGTTTGCCTTTTCCCCAAGCTCTAAGACAGCTGTCCAAGATGTGAATGCCAGAAAGCATTTAAATATCAACATCTGTTGAATTATGTTAATGCAATGTAATATAATTGGGCATGAGTTGGAATTGATCAAAAGTATATCAACTAGACAAAGGCAAATCCAAACCAATATTTCGTTGCCCAAACAAGTCAAAGGTAACAAAAATCTGTTGGTTAATAAACTAACATGATCAGAGCACAATGTGCACAATGCCCAGGCCCAAAATATGAGTACACCAAGAAAAAGAAATTGTCCAAATCCTTCTAATAAACCCCATCCTTGCAAATATCATTTTGTATGCAAGGGTTAGCTCTGGTTTAGGTCTTTATTTGGTTTTAGAAGTACTTCAAATGATGAATTCAATTTTTGTTAAAAAGTATCAACTAATGGTAAGGAGCAAATCAGAATAGGAGATATTGTTCAAATCTAGTGAAGAATATACTTGGATATCATTGTCTTCGGATTCAGAAATTTCAAGAGAAAACAGTTTTCTTTCACTTATGATGTACAGTCCTCTTGGCAAAGGAATCACTGTTCTATATAGCACAAATTGATGGAGATGATGAAGTTGTTATGAAAGACAGAAGACCATCACCACATTGAGAGATATTGAATTAAGTTCTTCATATAGGACAATGAAGAATGAGAACTGCTCATCTGTGGTGTTAGTTAAGTAAACATCACAGAGTTGTAGATTGCCTAATGACCTTGCAAACTGGAGCTTTCCCTCAAGCATTAGAGAGAACTTTGACAACTCTAAAGCCTCTTTTGGGTTGTAATGTTTTGTTAGAGACGAAACAAACTTTGATAGTTCTCTTAAATTATATCACAGCTGTAAAATACTTCTGCTTGTCATGAGAAGAAGCTGTACTTAATACACAGAGTAAGGTTGCTGCATAACTCTCAGTCTTTCCAGACTATGAAATGCTGCTTAAGATGATAAAAGTGTGCATGAGCTCTCTGATCTACCATGAAAGTACAATTCTCCTCCCTTGGATGGCCATCCAGTGCTCAAGAGTTTTAAGGAAATTCAACAAAAAACTGTTAGACAATAACTGATGACCTAAATTTGCAGTGAAGCAGTTGGGTCCATATTGTTATCTATGGGTTACATCTGACAAAAAGTCTGATCAAGAACGCTGAGATTATTACTAGTTTGGTAGGAACGGGGAAATTTAGTTTCCAGAGGACTATATTTGTTAGTGTGAAGGCTTGTGATAGAATCCTGAGTTCTACTTAACATTTTTAAAAATAAAAACATTTATTTCACTCGCCAAGCTCAGCTTCGCCTCACACCTATATATCAAGAACATCAGCATTCAGAGTATTCCCTCACATAGAGATACTAAAACAGCAAGATCATCCTGCCTGTTGATGCTTCTTGTGGTAAGTCACTGAAGGATGCAAAATGGAAGTTGAAGGAGATATTATGGCTCTCCGAGTCCATCACCACAGGATGAACTTGGTCCAGCCAGTCTCTTTCAGCCTAACCTATCTCACAAGGTAGTTGTGATAATCAAACAGAGGAGGGGAAGATTCATTCTGGTGCTCTGACCTCCTGGGAGGAAGGGTAGGATAAAACTCTGAAAGATAGCAAGGCTCTATCCTTTCCCCAATCCATTTAGCCCACTGGATCCTCCTGACCTAGCCATGAAATACAGGTCTGGCAGGTAGTCTTTTCCTAGGCAATATCCAGATCCTGGATTTGCCTATGTGGCTCTAGTCTTGTTCCAGACCTCCGCCTGGCTGCGTGCTAATTCCTGTCCTAGCCTCTGCGCTTCTTACCTGCAGATTCCCTGCATTCCAATTCCCCAAGTGCTTGACTTCTCAACTCAAACTTTGACTTCAAATAGTTCTCTGGATTGACTATGCTGAGGTAGAA
This sequence comes from Euleptes europaea, assembly GCF_029931775.1. NCBI lineage: Eukaryota > Metazoa > Chordata > Lepidosauria > Squamata > Sphaerodactylidae > Euleptes > Euleptes europaea. The sequence goes on along the minus strand of NC_079318.1, from coordinate 49,509,203 downwards.
AGAAAAATGGGTGGCAGCTTTTTGCTTCTTTTTACTCAAATAAAACCACTAGGCATATTGCTATTAAGGTATGTGTTAATTTCATACACAGTCAGACAGGAGTTCATTTCTTTGGTGCTGTCATTATTTCCTAAAAAAGTCACATTAAACAATTATAGTTCTGGTAATTAACCAGTAAGAAATAATGCACAGTTTTTCTACCCCAATCTATTAACAGCTGCTCAAAAATGTAGTAATTAATGGTTTCATTTATTTTTGGCAAACCTGCAATGTGACAAATAATTTTCTATCTACTGCAAATTAGGACTCCCTTCCTAAACAACAGATGACATGGTGGGAAAAAGGGAGCAGGCATAACTCTTGCCCATCTTTGCCTCTTTAGAAGATCAAATAAGGAGCAGCTGTAATTCTATTTGTCACATCTGGGTAACAAAATATAGTAATCTTTAGCATCAAAAGAAAATGAACAAGCTCCATTCAGATGGAAATAGAATGCCTTTCCCCTCCATCCTGGTGGGAAAAGGCTCACTACCACGGGGAAAATTAAAGTTTTTGCTCTCAGCCTTCCCAATGGTGTCCTCACCAATTTTTAACAACAGCTAGTTACTAGTTATATTACATCCTAAAATTAAGAACTATATAAATATATTGATTAAATTATACATAAATAACATCAAAAAAGCCAGACATTAATCAGGCTACTTGTGTCAAGAAAATGCAAAAAACCCAACAATCTTTGTTTAAATAAAAGTGTAATACATCACAAATTTACATTTGCATTATATTTTTCTTTAATGTTTCTTGCCCTTTGGAACCGTTATCAGTTTCTCTTGAGAGAAATATTTTTGAAAAATCAGCTGGGTAATAGATTTGTTAGCCATGGGGTCTACTCAAACTGCAACTTTCATTTCTAAAGCTCTGAATAAAAAACAAATGAAGGGATGTCTGAGAAACAAATGTGATACGCAGATCAACTGCTTTTAATTTTGGTGAAGGAGTGTGGATTTTAAACTTTGGTTGTTAGAATTACCAAGCAGCTATTCCAGGTGTGAAAATCAATTGAGAAGAATCTAAGCAATGTAGCTTGTATTACATGCCCAAATTACAGAAAAAATAAAAACACACAAAGAATCCAGACACATTTTATTGTATATGCAGTATGATGCTTCTTCCAAACATGACAAGTATTCAGTAATATCTGTGCTCAGTTGGTCAATTTTGAGGATTCGAGGGGCAGAAGAGGTGGAAACAGTGGCAATTTTGAAAGTCCTGATTGGACACTGTCAGATAGGTACAGTCTCTCTGCTTGTCTACAAATATCTAAATCTATCTGGCAAAATACTGGCTTGGAATCAAAATGCCATTTAAATTATCAACTACAGTGTACATTAAAAGCTCACCTGCTTGCTGTTTTCACAGAGCTGTTTTTCTTGTGTCCTCTCTCTGATCGGTTGTCTCGCAGGAGTTGGAGCTACATAAAACATGGAGAAAAATGAAAAACTAAGCCAACATTTGGAAATAAGTACCCTTGAGTTTTGTTATGCTTTCTGTACAACATTTCTTCAGCATTGAGCTTGACAGTCCTGAAGTAATCTATCCATAATGCATTTGTTGAAATGACAACACAGTAAAACCTCATATTTGATATGGATCCTTGTTTCTTTTGTCTTCTGAGGTGTCCAGATTAGGGCTGTGCACCTCTTTCCCCCTTGTATTTTTTGGGTTCAAGTATAATAAACCTGGAATTTTTCAAAAAAATCCAAAAAACCAAACATAACGTATTTGGCTTCTTCAATCCCCCCCCCCCTAAACCTGAAAAATAGGCAACGCAGAGCTGAATGTTTAGTTTTGCGCTGCTGGGGCATTCAGATCACCACTGCTTGTCACTTTTGACCTCCATGTGGAGTGTGGAGGTGGCAGGCAGAAGGATGTGAATGCTGGGGCGTTCAGATCACTGCTACTTGCTGCTTCCAACTTCCACATGCAATTTGGAGGTGGCAGGCAAGGGGGGTCTGCATGCTAGGACATTTAGACCTCCGTTGCTTGCCACTTCTGACTCCATATGCAATTTGGAGGCGGCAGGCAGCAGGGATCTGAACGTTAGGGCGTTCAGATTGCTGCTGCTTGCCACTTCTAACCTCCACGTGCAGTATGAAGGTGGCAGGCATTGGGAATCTGAACACTGGGGCGTTCAGATCGCTGCTGCTTGCCACTTCCGACCTCCACATGGAGTTTAGAGATGGAAGGAAATGGCAATCTGACTCAGGTAAGCAAGCAGGGAGGGGGGAGGAGGGGGGGAATGGTGATGGTGCCAAAGCAGCCCCAAATAATGCAGAAAAAATAGGCATTATTCAGGGTCCGCTTTTTTTGGTTCTCCTTAATTGCTGCCATTTTTTTTACTGGTAAACCTCCCCCTAAATACCAAAAAGCTATTGGGTTTCAGTTCAGCTTTAACCAAATACACACCCATAGTCTACATGTCCAGTAGGACATCTAGTAGGATAAACTGCTGAATTACATTGTTTAATTTTAAAACTTAAATAACTCATTGAATATCAAAAATATGATCTCATTTCATTTTACATCCATGTTGTAAGAGACACAAGTTCAAATCTCACATCACCTTCAATAAAGTCTGAAGTATAGAAACACCAATGACGTATATTATAGAATTGTTATAAGAATGAATAAATATTATCTATTGGAAAATACTATAATAACAGTACAAAAACTAGCATCTGAACACACCGTAGTATGCATCCAGTCTTTCACTGTATTTATGGAGTGTGGCATAGACTGACAGTGCTACCCTAACCAGAATTATACCCTTCTGTGTGGAAGTTAATAAGCATTTCTTCAAGTATATTAAGAGCAGGAAACCAGCTGGAGAGGTAGTTGGGTCTTTTAATAACAAAGTAATAAAAAGATTTCTCAAGGAAGATGGGGAGATGGCAGAGAAATTAAATGAATTCTTGGCATCTGTTTTCATTGTGGATAATTTGTGCCACATACTGATGCCACAGCCACTGTTTTTGGGAAGGAAGTCTGAAGAGCTGAGTTAAATTGAAGCGATGAGAGATGTTCTAGGACTACTAGGCAAACTGAAAACAAGTAAGTCTGCAGGTCCAGATGGCATACACTTAAGGGCTCTTAAAGAACTCAAATATGAAATTGTTGATCTACTAACAAGTATACGTAGCTTGTCACTAAAATTGGCCTCTGCGCTGGATGACTGGAAAATAGCAAATGTCACCCCAATTTTTAAAAAAGAGGTCGAGAGGGGATCCAGAAAAGTACAGGCCAGCCAGTTAGCCTAACATGTGTTCCAAATAAATTAGCAGAAACTATTATTAGAGAGAGAATTGTTAATCATATTGAGGAACAAAGTCTGTTGAGGGAAAATCAACATGGCTTCTGCAAAGGGAAGTCCTGCAATCACCAGCCTCCTAGAGTGTTTTGAGCAGGTTAACATGCATGGGGACAAGGACAATCTGATAGACATATACTTGGACTTCCAAAAGGCTTTTGACAAGGTACCCTACCAAAGACAATCACAAGATAAGAAGACATGTCCTATATAAATGCCTTAGTTTTCTATAAGAAAACTGCAAATATATCCAATACTTGAGAAAAAAACTGCAAACTGATGCACTCTATGCTATCTTAGCACATACGTTAATTTTTGCTGTCTGGTTAGAGAGAGCTCAGTTTCTAAAGGAACTTTCGAAGTTTTCCTCTGATGTTTCTGCTCTATCTCCTTCTGATCTCCCCCCCCCTCTGGCAAGGTAGGGCTCTATGCTACTCGTTACCCAGCCTGTCGGTGTATGTGTTACAGTGGTCTGAGGGAGAGGGGAAGAGGTCAACCGCAAGGGAAGAGCAAGCTCAAAAGGACAACAGAAGGCATGCAATGGCTGAAAAGCAATTAAAGCCCTACATGCTCCCCTCATAAGATTAGGTATCCTTCTAGGCACAGAAATGCATCTTGGATTTAAGAGCATATGGCATGCCCACCCTATCTTTGAAATTATTTTACTTATTCTAAGAGAGAAAATCTTTCACAGGAGTATTTTTTCAGTACTCGCCCAAATTTTCAATTTTCAATGGAAAAACTGAAAACAGGGCCTCAGAAAAAAATGGAAATAAACTTTTTTTTCTAAATTTTTCCATCCCCCGCCCCCCAGGGCCTTCACATTTCAGCTCGGGGGCACCCAATGAAACTGTGAGAAAATACATTCAGAACATACAAAAGGAAATACTTTTTTACTCAACAAGTAATTAAACCGTGAATTCACTGACAGGGGGAGGGAGTGACGGCCACGAGCATAGATTGCTTTAAAAGGGGGTTAGAGAGATTCATGGAGGGCAAGTTCATCATTGAGTACTAGCCACAGTGCCTGAAGGGATCTTCCATGCCCAGAGGCAGCAAACCTCTGAATTCCAGTGCTGGGAGACAGCGTCTATGCCCTCTTTACCCTCTAGGGTAACTGACTGGCCACTGTGTGAAAGAGGATGCTGGACTAGATGGACCACTGGTCTGATCCAGAAGGCTCTTCTTATGTTCTTAATGGTTTTAGAAGGGTAAACTCTGTTTAGATTGCACTGTAACATTTGTAAACTGTGAGAGCAGAGTGCCATTGCCTGCTAAATGATTATATAAAATAGCTATATATAGAAAAACAAACATAACAAGATTATTATTTTTTTGCCGTCAAGTTGTAGCCGACTTACACAACACCATAGGGTTTTCAAGACAACAGATTTTCAGAGGTGATTTGCCATTGCATGGCTCTGTGTAGCAACCCTAAACTTTCTTGGTGGTCTCCCATCTAAGTACTAACCGAGGCTGACCCTGCTTAGCTTCTGAGATCTGACCAGATCAGGCCTAGCCTCAGCTATTCAGGTCAGGGCAAAAGATGATTATTTTAACAATAATAAAATTAAACAAAATTTAGTGTGCAAATGAGACAGGCAAACTGCAGCACCGTTACTTAATGGAAATCTCAACTAATGGCTTTTAGAAAAAATGATGGGAGGAGGCTCTACAGATTTTTCATTTCAGTTGCAAAAAAGCAAATGCACCTTGGAGAACTCTCATAATAATAATTAATAACTGAGGACTCCACAATTTTGCACTTAATCATGAGGATGGACCCCAAAATATTTAACTGTGTGTGGCAATATTAGGTATGCCCAATGTTTTTGATATGCTGGCCTACAGGCTTTGTTCTTGTTTATGTACTTGTTCTCCTGTAGTACACCCGACTGCACATTTATATTTATGAACACACGTGAAAAAGTTCATCATTTCATTCATAATGTTACTTCATAATACAGATTCCTTTATTCTCCTTGTCACATACGGCATTAAATAATATAGTTTATTAATCTAGAAGTAGAAATGTTTATTTGTATGGCACCAACCTTGGAATTTACCATTTGCCTGGGGCAAACAGAAAATATCACTAGTTGAGTACCCAAGTGAACCACCATTATGACTCCATTATGTGGTGCATTTGGCATTCTTTTCTCTAGTCCAAAGGGACAGAACCCTCAGAAACTAGAAGACAAAGCAGCACAACAGCCTGTACACATGACATAGCAATGATGCGCCAGGTGCAGACAGGGATGGGGTTCTCCCTTTAGCAATGAAAGGGTGGCAGACTTCTGAGGCTAACAGAGGGAGAAGAAGTATACTGTGCATCATGATAGCAGCAATGAGAAGAGGGGAAAAAGTAGCACCAGCAAAGCAGGCGGAGGGAACAGAACATGTGTGATAATCCCTTAAAACATTATTTGCAAAGCTGGCATAATATTGTTCACCATATTTCAAAATTTTGTGATCATTTGAGAGAAAATCTCTACTCTATCAAATGCAAATGCTAAAAAAAAGTGACCCTAGAATAGCCAATAATTAAGATCTTTTAATATATATATGTGTGTGTGTGTGTGTGTGTGTGTGTATGTGTGTGTATATATAATGTGTGTGTGTGTACACACACATATACACACACACACATTATATACACATTATATATATATATATATATATATATGTGTGTGTGTGTGTGTGTGTGTGTGTGTGTATATATAATTTATACTCTTGGTTTTAACTGTGGCCCCACTTTAGTCAGGAGATGTTGCTCTTTCCTGTACTGTTTGCTCCCCCATCCTTCCTGATGTGTTATTAACTTCATTGTTTAAGAACTTCAGTTATAGTCCTGAAAACTGTACAGGGTAATACAAATTTTTGAAACTGTCACACATACAATACAATGGGAACATTTAAAAATGAGACCACATATTGTAAAAGCTTCTTATACAACTGTCCTTCTGAATTAACATCCATACTTTCAAGCCCATCTACAGATTTTCATATGGTTCTAAAGAATGAACCCTTTTCATGAAGATAAACTAAATTTTAGCCTGACAAAATAAGAACCACTTGAAATGCTTTCAGGCCAATCCAGAGACTTCTTTAGCAAATGCGAGCTTTGATGTGCACAAAAGATTTCTGTGAACATATGGGTGCAGGGATTTTGACAGCTTTCCTCATTCACTGCAACTTCATTAGAATGAATGAGGATGCTGATGATCGCTGGGAGAACAGTAGAGAGTCAGCAAAATTTTGTATTGAGCAGCTTGTTAAATATTTTCAATAGTTTTAAGCAAGAATGAGACATATATTGCTCCTTATCTGATAAACCGAGGCCTGTTCTGCTGGACAGGAGATGGTTAAAATTCCTTCAAATATATGAAATAAATTGTTCTTGATCAAAGTGGCTCTTACCTGGCTATGTTCCTTCCTAGCCCCAGGGCTAAACCAATGGCTATGGGAGAAAAAGAAAAAAAAATTAAGTAACACAGCTAACTGAAGCACGAGCTGTCATATGACCAGCTTGTGTGTGCTTTTGGGTATTTTATTGTCCACCAGAAAAATGTAGCCTTTGGCTATGATTTATTTAAATGGGATATTTTACAGAACTCTCAGGGTCTATAGCAGCTTTCACAGGAATGCAAGAATGTATTTCATTCTGCAGATTTCTACTGCTTAGAAGCAAGTGAATATACACAAACTCAATCTGAAAGAATATTGTCCCATATATTCTGCAGTTTTTTGTATACTGTAGCCTTTGGATACATTTTTTATTGTGTTTGTGCTGCTAAAATCCAAAGTTCTTATTGCTGATGATCATCAGAACTCAATGAAAGTGTTGATGACTATATACTTATTTGTTCATTCATTCAATCTTCATTAAAATATTTTGAAACACACAAGATTTAGTATCTTTGAAACAAAAAAAGATTGGGCATCAAGGGCGCATTTCAGGTTAGAGGAAGTCAACAGCACTGAGGCTGCAGTACATTGCAGATCAAAACTAAACAGTCAGTATAGCTTGCTGGTGTTAGTACATTTGGCAATTTTGATTAGCTCTTTATGTTCACTACGCATTGGCTCATGCTGCTGCAGCTTGCAAGAGGTTACAAGCAGCAATTGCAGTAATATCAGCTACCTACAGGAGACACGTTGAAAGTTTAAGAGCCATAAGAAGCAACAAGGGGCATTAAGCACATAGCAGAAGTACAAATCAAAGTACCTCTGATTTAAAAGGAATTTGCCTCCAAGTAATTTTCAGTACAATAACTGAAGGTAAAGCACATTTGTTCTACTGAGTTCAATGGGCAAATTCAACACCTGTTTAAACTTTGATTGAACAATGCTCTACCTGACATTTTTAATATATATTTTATTTATAAATATATACAGAATGCAAAGCTCTTATTTGAGTAAAACATTTCAAATATATGTAACATATACCTAACATTGATTCAGCAAGATACATGGGCTATCAATAAAGAATGCCTTAATTTGTGATTCACTGAGGCAGGCAGAGAATATATAAATAACTGAATCACCGACTAAATTTTTACAATATATGCCCTCCATTCCCCTTCCTCACCTTACGTTTATTTATTTATTTATATTTATTTAATTTATACCTTGCCTTTCTTCACACTGGGACCCAAGGCAGACCCAAAGCAGGTCACACGGTTCTCCATTCACCTTTTAAAAAAATCTTTATCATAACCCTGCGAGGAAAGGTTAGGCTGCGAATGTATGACTGGCCGAAAGTCACCCAGTTAGGCTGCCATGGCAGAGTAGTGACTGAACCCAGTTATCCCAGACCATAGTCTGATACTTTAACCACTACACTACCATAATCCTTACAAAAAAGTTTATTGGATAATTTTTGACAATCAGTTCTCATTTGTCCAGACTCATGATTAGTTATTGACTGGGTATATGGAAATAAAATTCTCTCACAGGTTACTGAAAATTACCTAGCTATTTGATAGAACTCTTGTATGACCGTCTTACTGAGCAGTCAGCGGAAATGTATGAGCCAACTGGCCTATATCAGAATACAGTCAATTACTACTGTTCTTAGAATCACCCTCAAATTTTGGAAAGTAGGCTGGGTCCACTTCCTTCCAATCATAAGCTCTACATCAGAATGTGCCTTCATGGTACTTGCAAACTGAAAGCATAAAAATTAGCAAGAAACAATCTCTTTCCTCCACTTCTGATTTTATGATAATTTAGAAGATACCACAGAGATGAAGAAACAGTATAATGAAGACCTTAATACTGCCATTTGGAATTAATCTACAAATACTTTTCCAGAAGACAATTTTGGGAACAACTACACGTGCTTTCAGTGGATTAAAGTGAACTCCAAATAGCTTAGATAGTACTGGACAATTAAGGTAAAATTCCAGATGTCATAAAAACAGAAACACATTTAAAGTAAGCAGTAGAAATTATGATAAGCCGGACACTGATGCTTACTCATGGTGATGAGACTCCTGGGACAAATGCACGGCTTTCTTGTTACTGCAGGAGCCTGGCGTAGTAATCTAAAGGCAACATAAATAATTGTTATAAATTGTGCAGAAGAATTTTAAGTGTACAGAATACATACTACAGGCAAAATATCTTTTTTTCAACCCTTGAAACCATTAAAAGCTCTATACAATTAAGAAATTATTCATCCTGTCTTTTCCATGCATATAAATGTGAAAAGTCATATGGAACAATTTACGAATGTAAATTTAGCAACCAGTTTAATCCGATACAGTCAGCTGTAAGTGCTATGCGTACCGTAAAGCCTCTTGGCAGTAGTTATTATGAAGAGGCCATGGATCCATTTGATCTTCATTTATTCACAACTGCTCCTTTTCTAGAACCTTCTTCAACAACCTTACTGGTACATTCTCCCTTCCCCACCTTGCTGCCTTAGGCTGATGAGGCAGCTTAAGGGGAAAAAAATTCCTAGCACAGTATGTGAACCATAATCCAAAAGTGTTATGAGTACTATGCTGAGAAATCAACAGGTGATGGTTGGACTCCATCGATTATAAAGCGGAGCAAATTTACTGGAAGGTATTTTTACTGTTTCCCGCCGTAGCTCCCTATATCTCTAGAAAAACTGCTCCTGAGAATTGGAAGACCCTCGGGAGTGACATGGAAAACTGGTAGAAATTCTGCCACCACATCTGATGCAAGGTCCTACACAACTCACAAAAAAGATGGGAAAATTCTGATAATTTCTCCTTCTGGCTATCATCTCCCCACAGCACATACTACGTTTTTCCTAAACATGTCTAAACCATCAGGAATGGCTGGGGGTGGGGGGCAGAGTTCACGCCTTCCATGAACTCACTCTATTATAGTTTGATAGGATCTAACCATAAGCGTTTCCAGCCATGGAAATGATAGAAGAATTGACTGGATGCATAATTTTTATTTACTTACAGAGGCGTATATACCACCTTTCTGTCCCAAGGGACACTCAATATGACAGCAACAGGGAACAGAATGTTTCTTAGTATCAGACCCTTCCCACTGCTGAAGAGTTTGCCCAGCAATCCCATAGGTGAAGGAAAGCTATGCACAACTCAATTCATAATGACTGCCCTTATAAGACAGTCATTATAAATCATATTCCTTTAAAATGAAAATCAGATGACACAAATGTGAGAAAAATGAATCACAGGAAATCAATGGAAGTCCAACAGTTTGAGCAATTTTAATCAGATCCAAATTCTAATTGTAAAGTGACAATTCTTACCAAGATTAAAATCCCTTAAAATGACAGAAGTTTGAAAAGATCCTCATGATGTCCCATTGTGCTCTTGTGCTCACTATAGCACTTCCAAGTACAAGCATGTCACAGCAATCACCACTCTAGAGAGGTTAAAGTTCATGTACCCAAGTAGGGGATACAGCAGGAGGAATTTCATCAGAAATTTGGAAAGAGGTTACAAGGTGATGATTTGCAAACGTTATCATTATTATTTTATCCCACTGAAGAACCACTACTAAGAAATCAAATGCTCTTAGGAGCCGGTGTGACCCCTACACCAGCTTCCGTGGCTCTTGTGCTGTGCAAACTGGAAGGATGCTGGTATAGTGCCACTTACACCAGCCCCCCTGGACCGTGGTGGCAGCGTGGAGCATTCTGGGGGATGGAGCTGCCATTAGGCAGCTTCCAAACCCAATTTTACCCTGGGAACACCTTCCGGGATGGTGGTGGTCCTGTGCCACTTTTTTATGTGGTGCAGGCCCACTTTCCCCTGGGGGGGGGAAGCCTTTTTTCCTGGTTTTATTTTAGAAAAAAGGCTTTTCCCCCCTCCATGGCAGACAGGGAACTTCTGAGGAGGCTTCTTAGCTGCACCATCCTGGCAGCAGTTCACCCCCCTCCTTTTCAGGAATGTACTGTCAGTATACCTTTAATTTCTGTGCACAGACTATGGGTAGCCTGTGTCCTAGAATCTGCTTTCTGTAGGGTCGCCCATTTTATAGTCACTCCCAGTCTCCCCCCGCCCAATAGAGATGAACAGTGCATGTGGGAGAGCAGTCTGATTTTGAAATGTACAGGGTCACACAGGCGTTCTTACAGTACTTCTGGGAAAGTGTTAAAATTGTTTGTGGCTAGGGTAAAAAATGTTTAGGGACTAGTGCATAGACTCCTGGCACTGATTATGGGCATCCACATACTGTTTAACAGCTGTAACAATGTAAGTATATAATAAATGGCACTAGAAGTCAGAATTACTGGATTTTTACTGAAGTTAAAAAACATAAAAATAACAGCAGTAAAACAAAAATAAACATATTGACTCCATATTTGAAAAATGTTCACCTTCTCTCAGGACAAGTGAATAACCTTTGGAATTCTAAGGATCTTGAAAATATAAATATAACTTCTATGACCTGCTGATTATAACATTAACAACCTAACAGTTACTTTTAATGCTGGAGGTAAACATTTGGGTCAGCTCCAGAGTTGCATCCTGCATTAATCTCAAAATGAGGTTTTCATGCTATTCCAGTGGGTATCCCTGGAATATAGTAATCCATTTTCTACACTGTGGCTATAAGAAAAGCCGACTGTGCCTATGTCATGCTTTGTTAGAGGTTCATGATCACATTATCTCATGGTGGACCTGACACTTTTATTCAGTTTACAGTATGTTCTGTGTACAGGCAACTTATTTCCTTTGCCAGGGCTGCTGACAACCTTTTCCACACTATATTAATCTTGTTTACTGACTTTATCTTGGTACAAATATCAGAAAACTGAACTTTTTATCTCAGGGAGAAAATAAACAACATGTTGACAGAAGCAGAAGCTATTTTCTGAACTAAAATTGGTTGTTTACCTCCAGCCATACTTATGGAAAAATGTTTTTAAGTCTCCAGCTTGCTCAAAATACATAATCCATAATTTAATAAATGTGGAAATTCCATGGAAATTCAGCCAGATATATTGGAAGGGATAATAACAATGTGAACATACAACCCAATACAATTTTTAGCCAATTTGCACACAAATATAAGCATGTTTTATCTAGTTCTCAATTGTCTAGAGTTCAGATTTCTTCTACATATGAATAGTTTTCAGTATAAGAATTTGCAGGAGGGAGTTGTTGTAATCCACCTCCTAGCACTCTGTAAGGGATGAAGGTAAGAATATGTCAGGGAGGTAGAGAATCTATGTGAAGCCATTTTTGTTGCTTATATTTACCCCTTAACCATCCCTTGGGGGTAGAGAGTTGATAACCACTGTCCTAATCAATATATGAGGAAATAATGCTGCTACAGAAGGATCAGAGGCTGCTCTGCATTTAATTGCTAATATTGCTATTACTTGGAAGCAACCTGCAGTTTTAAATGTATCATATCTATGTGAAATTCCTCAGCATAGTCATGTAATCACAGCAAAATACAAGAAATGATTTCCAAATAGAACAGGTAGAACACAAATTTTATGGATCTTAGTAAACAAAAAAGTATCTACCTGATAATGGTAAAATGGTAGATGGGAATCTAATTTTTTATTTAAGAACCTCAGTGTTTTTATTAACAGCCCCTCCAGATGTTTGATCAACTATTTCTCACCAATTTGGGAAATACAAAACTAAGTGCAAATGTCTGATACTGAAGAAATATCAAAAATTAGCTAAATAGGATTTCTAAAGGGAAACAAGGTTCTTTCTAAAGGAAGAAAGGATAAAGGGACTGAAATTAAGGAGATTCCTTCATCCGTCCTCATTTTAAGATTCTGCAAGGTAAGTATTCTGTGAAACACAAGAAAAAAGAGAAGTTACAAAAACCACTGTTGGCAGAGTTAGGCCAGGTAATTGTGATGTATTTACAGTGAGCTTATACAAAACTAAAGAAGGAACATATATTGTCAAATTAGTGTCCAGCTTTATGTAGCACACTGTGAGTGGCCTCTACTGGCTGACTAAGGGCTACATAAGTCACCTTGTCATCTATTATTATGATTGCAGTTTCATGAAACATCTGAAGAATGCCTTTACAAGAGTTCTATTTCATGTATTAACATAAGTTTATAGACTTCCACAAAGACTAACGAGGTATTGAAGGTAATACATCTGTGTAACTGAGAAATGAACAAGATAATCACAGAAGTCTAAAGAGTACACGTAAATCTGAAAAACATTTCCCCCCTAAGAACTTGTAGATTTGCTGATGCAAATTCAAACAAGTTCTTACGGTAGCTAAGTGAAATATTAAGATAGCGGATACAAAATTATTATTTTTAAAAGGTTGATGCACACAATTGCAATTTAAAACCCACCTCTCCTAACTTTATGACTCACCTGTGATGGAAACGGTCACCTGTTTAGTTTACCCATGACAGTGTATATAAAGGTAGTTTTTAAATAGCATAGAATGCCCTTTTAAGGCAGACCCAAAGATTTCCCCCGGCAAGGCCTGGAGGATTTTGGAGGAGAAGACAAAAAGGTTGAAATCTTTCTTAGCTCTGTAGAAAACAGGGGGCCTCTTGGTTCCGCTTTTTCTGTGGTTTCTAGCTACTGTGAGCTTAAAACAGGAAACTACAGCAGACAATTTAAATATAGCACAGGCAGGGAGGAGATTTGAGAGGAGAATCTTTAAGATTTATTCTGCTTTAAAGCATATATATATATATATATATATATATATATATATATATATATATATATGAATAATATAGAAACATTATGCAGATTCAGCTCCTTTTCCCATGTCAAAGAAACATGCAGACTTTGGCTGAGAAAGGTTGGGGGATTAACATGGAAGCCATGAGAAAGTGCCTGTCTTGCTGAAGCTAGAGAACCAACAGTGGAACTGGCAGGAAGGGGTCAGAGAGAGGGATGACCTGGGTCCATCACTGGATGGGGGCATTTCATCTCAGGCTACCTGTCTTTATCCACAGGACTCTGGGCTATTGGAGAATTTGCAAAATCCCGCTGACCTAGTCGAAGTGCATGAAGAGGGGGGCATTAAAGCCCAACTCAGAACATGAAGGAAGGAGGAACTGAATCTTGGCAGCTCACTATAAGCTTAACAATTGTTATATTTAGGACAGGGGTGGGGAACCTTTTTCCTGCCAAGGGCCATTTGCACATTTATCACATCATTCAGGGGCCATACCAAGTGTAGATCTCCTGGTGGAGGGGGGAAGAGGCTAGGGTTGCCAGGTCTCCAGCCACCACCTGGAGGTTGGCAACCCCAGGGGAGGCCACACAGAGAAGGCCTGCAGGGTGCCCCCGCTCCCCCCTCCCAGGCGGAAGGGCAGCCAGCAGTGGGCCCGAGCAAACGAGGTGCCAGGGGGGCGCAGCCCACAGTCGATCGGCAAGGGAGGAAGGAAAACAGAGAAAGAGGAAAAGGGAGGGAGGGAGAAAGGGAGAAAGAAATGGAGAGAGAGGGAGAAAGAAAGAAAAGGACGAAGGGAGACAAAGAAAAGGACGGAGGGAGACAAAGAAAAGGATGGAGGGAGACAAAGAGACAGAAAAAGGGAGAAAGAGAGGGAGAGAAAGGAGAAAGAGTGACAGAAAAAGAGGAAGAAAAGAGAGAAAAGCCTCCCCCCCCTGCACACACACACACCCGCGCACGCTGGCCCCATGCGACCGGGCCCCAGTCTCCATGCCCTCTCCTCCCCAGAGTCAACAAAAGCCCCCCCCCCCGAAGCCCGATAGGCTCCTGCATGCATGCTCTGCCGCCGGGAGCCGCCAGCCTCTTTTCCCCTCCCTCTCGCTGCTCAACAGCCAACAGTCGGTGAGAGGAGGTCCAAAGGGCGTCGCAGCGCCGCTGTAAGCCAGGAACACCCTCTGGGAGGGCCGCCCTGCGCCCCACCTCTGCAGCAGGGCCCCGGAGCTCCGGAGGGCCACATAAAATGTCCTCGGGGGCCGCATACGGCCCCCGGGCCTGAGGTTCCCCACCCCTGATTTAGGAGAATAGAATATAAATGCAGGCTTAATAGTTGATTAAAGACATATTTTAGATTAGTTTATATTGCACTATAGGAAATCTTAATAAAGTAATGATTTTAAAGGGCAGTTGTTAGGTAGAAGATACTTCCTGTTTTCTGACAGACTGGCTTTGCAGACAGCCAGCCAAAAATAGACATGCAGGGGAGACAGAAGAAGGAAAGATTTTAACTGAAAGGAGTTTTCCAATAGATAGATTAAAATATTAGATTTGCAGAATAGAGAATTAGTACACCTTTAATCAAGGTTAAAATAGTATTCCTGTAGGGGGGCTGGATAGGACTAATTCAACCCCAAAAGAGGAAGCATGCTTACTGAAGAGAAATACATGGGCAAAATTAAAATATACAGAGTAATAAGAATTAAAGGAGATTTCTATGGGAAACAGGATCTATACCATGAAATAGCTTGCATAGTTTCTTTCTGAAAGCAAACAGGCTCTAGCAATATACTGTTTAAATGAAGAATGTTTGTGTAAAGGTCTGATGGTTTGGAATATTGGGGAGATACTTTGCACACAGGCTAATTGCTTCATGATTAAGATGAGAAGACAAATCCAAGAGCTCTTAAGTATTGATTTTTGGATTTAGCAATAAAGTATTGGAGGATTTTAGATTCCCATATAGAATTAAAGGAGAGGTTAAAGGTTCAGACAAGAGTTCAGATAGATGGTCAGAGATGGGAGGGGGAGTCTAGGGAGCCTGGAAATCTACCAAAGGAAATCTTAACAGATGGTCGTGAAATAAGGGAAGTAAACAGTAGAAACCCAGACAGTCATAGGGTCTAAAACATCAGAAATAACTTAGCTGTCAGCAAGTATTTTGTAAGATGAGCACACATGACAAGATAACGACTAAAAGAACATGGGATCTGAAACTTCGATGATCAGCAAATTAACCATTTTAGAAATGGGTGTTTCAATGATGTCAATGTCTGCCATTTATGGATTTTTAGGGCGGCTGGGAAAGACTGTAATTTGGCTTTATCCAATCATGGGAAGCCAAAAGGGCCGGCGTTCGGGCATCAGTAGGGGGCTGAGCCTCTGAAGGGCTATAAAAGAGCGAGCAGTGGACCATTTTCTTTGAGCAGTTAGGGCACTTGCATGTGCTAAACTGACTCCCATTTATTGTGGCCAAATAAATGCTTTCAACAGATCTCTCTGTGTCTGGTCTTCTCTATCCCTAATTAAGATTGGGTAAAGGGGATAAGAGTGTTGATTATTGATTGGCGTTTCTGACACCTGCCTGATTCTAGCCATTGTTTTCCATTATACAGTGAGGGGAAAAAGTATTTGATCCCCTGCTGAATTTGCCCGTTTGCCCTCTGACGAAGAAATGACCAGTCCATAATTTTAATGGTAGGTCTATTGTAGCTGTGAGAATAACAACAGAAAAACCCCCAGAAACCCAGAAGACAAAAGTCAGAGATTGATGTGCATTATAATGAGGGAAATAAGTATTTGATCCCTTTGCAAAAGATGACTTAGTACTTGGTGGCAAAACCCTGGTTGGCAATTACAGAGGTCAGACGTTTCTTGTAGGTGGCCACCAGGTTTGCACACATCTCAGGAGGTATTTTGTCCCACTCCTCTTTGCAGATCCTCTCCAAGTCAGTAAGATTTCGAGGCTGATGTGTAGCTACTCGAACCTTCAGCTCACTCCACAGATTTTCGATGGGATTAAGGTCTGGAGACTGGCTAGGCCACTCCAGGACCTTAATGTGCTTCTTCTTGAGCCACTCCTTTATTGCCTTGGCCGTGTATTTTGGGTCATTGTCATGCTGGAATACCCATCCTCAATGCATTTTCAATGCCCTGGCTGAGGGAAGGAGGTGCTCACCCAAGATTTGACGATACATGGTCCCGTCCATCGTCCCTTCGATGTGGTGAAGGTGTCCTGTCCCCTTAGCAGAAAAACACCCCCAAAGCATAATATGTCCCCCTCCATGTTTGACGGTGGGGATGGTGTTCTTGGGGTCGTAGGCAGCATTCCTCCTCCTCCAAACACGGCAAGTTGAGTTGATGCCAAAGAGCTCGATTTTGGTCTCATCTGACCACAACACTTTCACTTTCACCCAGTTCTCCTCTGGGCCTGTACATGTGCTGTCTTGAGCAAGGGGACCTTGCGAGCTCTGCAAGATCTCAGTTTTTCACGGCGCAGTGTGTTACCAACTGTTTTCATGGTGACTATGGTCCCAGCTGCCCTGAGATCATTGACAAGTTCCCCCCGTGTAGTTCTGGGCTGTTCATCACCGTTCTCATGATCATTGCAACTCCACGAGATGAGATCTTGCATGGAGCCCCAGACCGAGGGAGGTTGACAGTTATTTTGTGTTTCTTCCATTTGCGAATTATTGCACCAACTGTTGTCACCTTCTCACCAAGCTGCTTGGCAATAGTCTTGTAGCCCAGTCCAGCCTTGTGCAGGTCTATAATCTTGTCCCTGACATCCTTGGACAGCTCTTTGGTCTTGGTCATGGTGGCTAGTTTGGAATCTGATGGATTGCTTGCTTCTGTCGACAGGTGTCTTTTGTACAGGTACTGTAACGAGCTGGGATTACAGGTAAGACCTCTCCCTTACAGCAGGTGATTCTAATCTCAGCTCGTTACATACAGTGAAGATATCAGGTAGCCTGACTTCTGGCTGGTTGATACGGGATCAAATACTTATTTCACTCATCGATCTCTGACTTTTGTCTTCTGGGTTTCTGGGGTTTTTCCTGTTATTCTGTCTCTCACAGCTACAATAGACCTACCATTAAAATTATGGACTGGTCATTTCTTCGTCAGAGGGCAAACTGGCAAATTCAGCAGGGGATCAAATACTTTCCCCCCTCACTGTAAATTACAATTACCAGCATGATAAATGTTAGAAAGATTGTAATCTATGCCCCAGTGAAAATAATGGGGAAATTAATATGTAATTAAGAGGTGGGGACATTATTTAACAGTGCAATCCAAAGAAGGTCTGCTCAGAATTCTACTCATGTCTACTCACTGAGGCTTACTCTCAGAAAAGCATTCTTATGATGCCACTTTAAGTGACGGATTATGGGTAATTCACTTCTTTTCCTCAAATGATAACTGGGAGATACTATGATTAGTGAACTATATTTCAAGGAAGGTTGAGAAGCAGGTGGAGCAGATTCTAATGCTGATTAATGCCAGGCCAATGTCCTGGTCCCTGAGAATAAAAGATCCAATACCCTTCCAAAATTCAGAGAAGGGGCTATCCATTGTCCCCCAAAATTACCGCACAAATGGCCTAGGCAAGCTGCAGACTAAGATGCTGTCCCTGATTAATTAAATAGTAGCTCCTAGCACCATCTCCCTAACACAGCCTCTCTTTCTCCTGTTTTACAAGGGGTGTTGAGGACACCAAAATGTCAAGGAGAAAAGAATGAAGGGTCAGTTCACATCAGATTTGACTGAACATGCTTAGAGCCCATTTCAAAACTATGCAAGATGTGTGGCTACAAAGAGAACATCCTTTTGCGCAATCAGTGCATTAACAGAAAGTTACACAGTGAAGCTATATTATGACAAATGCATTACTAAACGTTATAATTACCTACTTGAATGATGTACCACCAATACCTGCTACTCTGCAGATAAAACCCATGGTGGAAGCCACTGTTGAAAATGAAACGATAGAAGCTGCAAACTTGTCACAATTATAACTTGTTTTTGTAAAACCTGAAAACACTTCCTCCTCTGTAGAAGGTGGTTATCCCCCCTAGTATTCAGACAACCTCTTCAGTTACCATTGAGTGCCCCACTTGTCATATCTGGGCAATGTGTTAGAGAGGGAGAGGGAGAGGGAGAGGGAGAGGGAGAGGGAGAGGGAGAGGGAGAGGGAGAGGGAGAGGGAGAGGGAGAGGGAGAGGGAGAGAGAGGGAGAGAGAGGGAGAGAGAGAGAGAGAGAGAGAGAGAGAGAGAGAGAGAGAGCGCGAGAGAGAGAGAGAGAGTTCAGCTCTCAGTTTTAGAAGCTGCAGCAGGTGTAGAACACAGCTGAGCGACTCCTAATGGGGGAGGGGAAAACCCCATTACCTGACCTTGCATGATTAATACTAGCTATCATTTTCTGGGCTCAAATGGAGGTGTCATAGAGCCCTAAATAGCTTGAGTCCAGAATCTCAGGAAATACACCTACCCTTCTCCTTTGGGAGGGGCCCTGCTCTAGGTTCCTGTCCCAAACCAAACAAAAAGAAGGGCACTTTCTCAATAATCACTCGTCCTTTAAAAAAAAAGCAAATAAAAAGGCATCTACTCTTAGCGTTTGGAAGGCAATCTGACATACAGGTGGAGGGGTCTAACTGATTTTAATGGAGATATGCCACTTTACAATTAAGTACCATTGAATTACATGATGGCATTTCAATCCTAAACACTCACACTTGGAATTTCCAGGCATATGTACTTAGATTACAGCAATTCTAAATGCATTTACTCTGAAATACATTCCATTGCTTTCAATAAAAATTACTTCCAAGTAAGCATCACTGTACCCTTCCTCCCTTGTTCAGTATAGGATTAAGCACTTGATTCTACCATTCCCTTAATTGCACCCTATTAAGGAGAATGTTGTCAGACCTAAATGACTAATGATGCCAAAAGGTGACTGTACTTGTAAGAAATATTATTTTGGCGACAGACAGCATGGTACTCTGGGATATTTCTAGCCTTATTTCAGAATTCTACTTTGCTTCAGAATTCAGTCCCATTATCTCGACTGCTCAAAATTGTTCACAGGGTTATCTAGCTGACATATAAGATAACCCTCCATCTCACTAGACACCACTGGGATATGACATGCTGACCCACAGTAAGCCTTGATTATTAGCCTGAAATATATACCATACAAAAAGGGAGCTCCAGCTGAGGAATGGATTAAAAATCTTTCCATCTTTTGAAAAAAAATATTTAAGATGGTACAGTAATCAATTTGTTAAAGAATTTCAAAACAGAAAATTATCTTATATATTTACACCTGATCTTCGGAAAAAATTACTTTAAAGTAGACTGTTGATTTCAGTTGAGCCTACCTCATAGTAGGTTTTTTTGGGACTGAAGCCTTAACTGTTTCACCACATGAAAACCCATTTCAGAATAAACAAGTCATTTGATTTATTAATTCCATTCAGGAAAAAGGTATTTTACAACTGCAGGTCACATTTACTTTGTAGGAAGAGACCAAGTGTACTGATGTCCATATAGGACACTTTCCATTGCTTCTAAATGCTATAGAAAACTCACATTAAATTACTGAACACAAATCTTGTTGGCAAGCAAAACTATGCTAGTCACTTTCTTTGAAGCAGTCATAATTCACCAAGCTTGAGCTGGGCAGACCACTCCCATGCACATGGACAGATCCAATTCCTCAAATCATTTTATGATACACGGAAGAATGTTGGAAGCTTTTAAGGAAAACACAAAGCTATATAATACCTTCTGTTAAAACCAACCAAAACAGGACAATGCAGTGTGCACGTTTTCAATTTTTCCAGAACTCCTCACCAGACTGAATCTTTCAGACCATGATATTGCTGTTTCTTCCTCAGCATCCCATGTTATTGTTTTGTTAACCTTAATGGATAATGGTAGTAGCTGGTATCAGGTTCCATCCTTGCCAAGTTGGGAACAAGAAGCAAAACATGGAAGACTTCAAACTAAAAACATTCCGACCCTTATTTGATCAAACAAAATGGACAGCTAGTGGTTATTATGTTTTCAAACAGATGGCTTCCACTTTTTGGTCCTTGTTCATAGAGTACCCAGGGTACAACCTGATATTAGCCACACTTTGCACTCACTGAAGTCAGCAAGGCATCCAAAACAGGATAATGATGAAGAGACCTTATGGTCTGAGAACTCTTTCCCCCCGCTTCTCCTCTCTCCCCACTCCCTAGAATTCCAGATAATTTGACAGCTTTTGTTATTAATGAAACTAACAATAGTCACCTGTCATATTTAGTTGCAAATCATTGTGAACTTATAAATGGAAGTATAGTATCCAGTTGGTGAACTATACTGCTGTTACAAGTGTGAAGAGTGCTTTTTCTTTGCCACAAGCATTTTGGCGTCTCTTTCCTCAAAAATACTGAAAATTAGACCTGCTAATGCTGAGACACTTTGACTGTTAGGAAAACAGAAACGAAAATTGAGGTTGGAGATGGAAAAATAATCAACCCTGTGATTATCATGAAGCTGCTCCAAAACAGTTTAAAATGTGTCGAAAAGGGAAAAAAGAGCCTTAACGAGGATTGAATAACAATGTAACAGTAATATTTGACTTGTTTCTTTTTATTTAAGATACAAGTCCATAAAGATGGCCCTCTGCTTAGTAATACTGCAATGAGAACATGTTCTTCTGGTGATGTTTAGGGTTTATGCATCCCCTTTAGATGAATCTCATCTCCCTTGCCAATTCTCAATAGTTATTTAAATGGCGCTTACTTCCACATAACTTTTAGAACCTGAATGTTTGACTTTTCCCATTCTGCAGACACTCCACTGGCTGCCCATTAGTTTAATTTAAGGTATTGGCTATCACATACAAAGCTCTTCATGGCCTTAGTCCCTAATATCTGTGGGACCACCTCTCCCCTATGCTCCGCCAGTGTCTTCTGCAGGTGCTTACCCTAAATGGACAAAATCAACAACTGCCTGTTTCTTTTTCTATTGTACCCCTACCTCATGAAATGGCCTGCCTGAGGGGGTCAGGAGGGCTCCCATTCTCCTGGCTTTCTCCAAACTATACAAATTTAATTATTCAAGAGGGCTTTTCTACACAGGTGGTAGGGTTTGCATTTTTAAATGCATCATGTTAACACTTTTACTTTGCTTCAGTTCTGTTTTTTAGATTTCTGTTTGGTTCCAGACGTCTCCAATACTAATCCTATTTCATTGTTCACTGAATATCCCATCCTGTTGACTGTATTGACTCACTCTGTGTAATCTGCCCTGAGACCCAGCGAGAAAGGTGGACAATAATTTTCGGGGGGGGGGGGAGAAACCAGTCAGTCATACATATGTCACAGAAAACATCTGTATTTCTTTTATAACAACCAACGATAAGCAGCTCAAGTCCTAGAACAAAGAATTACCTAATATCTTAGGGGCTTAATTTTAAATATTTAAAAGGCATCCTTGTGGATTATTTAAAAATATTTATTGCAAAATAATCCAACTATATAAAGACTAAATAAAGCATGAAATCTGGTTAAGGAAGAAGAAATTCATGATGGCTTTTGTGAAGCAGAATTAACTTTTCTAAAATGGATCAAATATCAACTATCTCCATTCAGAAGCAAACCAATAAAACCATAACAAAGAAGTATGGCAGAAAAACTCTTTGTGAATATAAGCAGTAGTTTTCTATCCCATCTCTTAAGAAACTTGCCACAAAGCAGTGCATTCATATGTGTAAAGTAGTAAAAGTTTTTATTGTATAGCCATAGGCCGTCACAATATTCAGTACATATTCATATGTGATATTCTCTTGGACATATTTTAGATTTAAGAGTAAATGATAACAGATTACAAAGCAACCAATGAGTTTAAATATATTTGAAAGATGCATTCATCAAGCTTTGATTCTTTACAGAAATATACAGAAACTTTATCGCACTCTCACACAAAATTAGTCAGGCAAATACTTTGCATTCTAACATTGTGATTCAACAACAATAAAATACCTCAGCAATCATAATCCAGTTACCCAAATAAGTAACCACTGCTGCATTCTAAATCTCTTATTCAGGTAGTTGGGGGAGTGTATTTACGTTGCTCCTAAAAAACTGTCCATCTTGCCAGCTGCTGAAAGTGGCTTGACAGTTCCAAATCACTGTAAACCCTGTGACAAGGCAAGCTTATTTCACACCAGAAATCAGATTCGGATTCCACCTGCCTCTCCTTTTCATTAAATTGTTTACGGGCAGAGCAGCATGACAGAATACCCAGCAAACATGTTGTTGTGCCAAATGCTAAAACTTCATTGTTGAGAGACATCTGATGTGAAAGTAACATTCAAAAGTGGTATAGGGGGTGGGGTGGAGAAATGTTTTATTCAAAGCGTTTCAGTTTGGGGTGGGGCGCGCGCAAGAGACAGGATGGCACACTTCAAAGCATGGTTTCTGTCTTTGGTGTTTTTATTCTGATTATTGCTACAATCAATGTGCTTAACATTTAAAAGAATAAAGAAATCAGAGACAGGTTCCAGTCCCAAGAAACGTAAAATCTAAACTGTGACAGTGGGGGAGATGGAAAGAAGAAAGAGAGAGGGACACAAAGATGATAAAACAACAGAGAAGGGAGGTATGGGAGAGTCAAGAATAGCAAGAATGAACACAAGCAAATGTGGTTACATGTAGTTTGGCTTTGTTTGGGTTGATGTGGAGGTCTAAGAGGCTAAATCCAGAAGCTTTACAGAAAAGAAGGCATATGAAGAGGAATCTGAGAAAGGGAGCACAACAATGCTATTTATTTATAGCTCTCCTTTCTTCTTCTTTGAGGAAACCAGTGTTGGTTCTCTCCTCTCTATCCACCATCTGGCTAACTCTTCATGCTGAGTCTCGAGTAGGAGGAGGGAGGAGGCAGGAGGGTGTTAGAGACAAAAAATAGAAATGAGAAGACAGAGATATGGGACTTGAACAAACTAGAATAAAGATCATGATTAGAAAGGGCAGACGAAAGGAAGGGGAAGAAAAATTTTCCTAAGCTAAAATTGAAGACTGCTGAGGAGAGCTACTCTGCTAAGCTGCTCTCCCTAGTGAGGCAGGAAGGAAACTGAGGAGGCGATTCCCATTCAGGAGACAGGAAATGGAAATTTGATCTTGCCTCTCTGAGCATGCAGCAGGTATCACCCAATACTCTAGATGCCCTCCGCCCTCAGAGCAAGAAGAGTAATGTACACAGTAGGAATTTATAAGGCAGAGACAGAGCAGGGCCACAGAAAACATTAAAAAGAAAGCACCAAAGAATCTCTTCAGGATGCAGAAGGAGATATAAAGCTAGTGTACGGGATCCTTCAGATGATCTAACAGTGAGCAAAGATAAATGATTACTCACTAGGAACGACAGTTTTTAAGTAACTCTGAAGAGTTCATTTTCTTTGCATTTCCTTTCAACAAAAAGGTTCTCAGAATAGTCTAAAACTTAACTTTGCAGTTTTCACTAGTTTTTTTTGTTGCTCTTTTCACTGTATAGGACATTCCTTGAATATGTCAGTCCTGAATATGCCTTACGTATCTTTCTAGATAGTTTTACCTGCCAGCTTTTCACCACACTATATGTTCTAAACAGGAAGAAGGAATGATGTTGAAAACAATTTTTCCATCCATGGTGCTGACAGTATCCACCACATCAACCACAGTTGCCACACAGCCAGGTTGGTATAGTGGCAGGATGGATAAAAATCATTGATCTTTTTCATTTAAATGGGGTTTTTAAAATTTATTTTGGATTTTTAAAAAATAAAATGCTTTTTGAGGAAAAATCTATTTGAAGATCGTTTTCTGTTTAAAACACATAACAGTCCAAAGGTTATTCGTCATAAAATAAGGATTGGTTTTTAATTATGTAGCATGAGGCTGTATATTCATACAAAGTTAAAAAAATGGTAAATGAATTCCATTAATCCATTCTCAAGGTTTCTGTAAGAGGTTTCTGTAAGATTATTTTGGGCAGTTTTTCTGTCAAAAAGATATTATCGCAGATGCTTGGTTTTGCATTTCTCAAAACTGTAAACTTGTGTCTGTAGAAATAGCACACCTCTGCTTCACAGCAAAAATGTTGTAACATACAGAGTTGAAAAAAAATACCTTAATCCCATTCTTTCCTTGCAAATCTATGTATGTAGAATCAACCCCTTACCTCTTAAGTGCTCAGTTTCAAGAAGTTCAATGAATAGAAGATTTTTGGGAATGGAATAGATCTGCACAAGGAACTAAGTGTGAGGAGGGAGGGGCAAGCAGTAAGAATGCAAGTGAAACCTTTTGAGCAGAATACTACACAAGTCTTGGGATCTTTGTGTGAAGCCTGAGGTTTATTATATTATTCTCTCCCTAGAGGAGAAAATCTATAATGGCAGCAGGCTGTAAAAGAGACTCAGTTTGGGAATATGTTGATGAAGTTCCTCTACCTATGGGTAAGGCAGACATATTTGCAAAATGCAAACACTGCAACAAAAAAATGCAAGGCCTGGTGGCCCGAATGAAACATCATCATGAGAAGGGCTGTGATGAAGATGACAAAAGGAACATGTTATCTATGCTATTATTATTGATTATCTATGTATTTCTAATGGTATAACCATATAAATAATTTTTGATATAACTGTAAAACTAATCTGAAAGTTATTATTCCAAAAATGAAATCTTCACCTGGTTGTAAATATTAACATTATACCAGCAAGAAAGAGTCTTCATGTAGAAAACCATGATTTAAATCTAGTCTTACTGACTAATAATTTAAATTGTGATTTAAATTTATTTGATTCAAATTCACTGTGTATAGTGGTCAGACCATAGGACTAGCATCTGGGAGACCACTCTGCCATGAAGCTTGCTAGGTGATCTTGGGAAGTATACTGGGGTATAGTGAGGATAATATGGGGAAGGAAGAACTACATTGTCATGGCTCCCCCTTTGACTGACTCGGAGGCGTCGGATGCAGAGCTGAAGCAGCTCACCGTTCCTCCTGGGAATACAGCAGACGAGCCTTCTGAACTGCTAGTTAGGTTGAGGAATTCCAGGGCGCCTCGGAGGCCCGAGTGTCAGATTTAGAACAAGAAATGTCCCCCATAGGTCTCTGGAGACAGAAACAGTGAACGCTGCTGAGCAAAAGAAGACGTTTGGCACAGTTGCAGAAACATAAAGGTATTGCAGCTGCTGAAGATGACAGTGAGTGATGTCAGGACCAACCTCACTCTGATAGCTGGCCAGATTTAAGGTGCCGCAAAGAGCAGCTTCAATGTGGAAGCAACTTACTGAATTCTGGTTTCGGACACGCTCTGCTCTGGTTCTTATCTTGCCTGACCTCGACCTTGGACTGATTAACGCCAACCGCCTTGCCTGTGACCCCGACCTCAGACTGATTATTGATGACCCTTGCTGCCTAGCCTGTGATAAATACGAGACCCCGGCCTTATTTCTGGACTGTTTCCTGGACTTTGCATTATGCCTGCTGACCTTACTGTTTCAGTGCAGCAGCCAAGCTGCAGAAGCCTTGGCTTCTGTTCCCTCCTACGCTTCCTGCCATGCCCGCTCTCAGCTCCCTCTGCACCGTGCTGCAGTAGCAGCCCTTCCAGCCTGCCCGGCCAGTACGTATACCCAGCGATCTGAGTGCCCTGGAGCAAAGGCAAGTAAAAATAGATTAAATAGACAGACAGACATAGTATATGAAGCTGACGTCTGATGTCCATGGCTTTTGTTTACATAAATGGATTCATTCCAAGATACTACTTTGGAAAAGCTTTGGAACCATTGTTATCAGCATTGTATTGAATTGCCTATGATAACAGAGTGAACATATGGTTATTTCATACATGCATCTGCTGACAATCAGGCATTTTACAGGCTTCAATATACATTACAATCCAAACTCTAGAACACAAATTGATTAAAAATATTGTCGAAGGCTTTCACGGTCAGAGTTCATTGGTTCTTGTAGGTTATCCGGGCTGGGTGACCGTGGTCTTGGTATTTTCTTTCCTGACGTTTCGCCAGCAGCTGTGGCAGGCATCTTCAGAGGAGTAACACTGAAGGTGTCCTTCAGTGTTACTCCTCGGAAGATGCCTGCCACAGCTGCTGGCGAAATGTCAGTAAAGAAAACACCAAGACCACGGTCACACAGCCAGGATAACCTACAAGAACGAACAAATAGATTAACCTATAAAATATATAGTCTCTTTAATATATTTAACAAGCATCATATGCTTCATTTGGAAAGATTCTATGCCACTGGATTATCTTAAAAATAAATAAATAAAAATAATTATGAGTTAGAGGAACAAGTTGCCCACACAATGACCACTGTGACCACTCCATTAATCCAACGGATCTCTGACAAGTTACACTAACAGGAAATACTGTGGCAAAAGCCTTAAAATTTGACTGAGAAAATATTTTTGCTCCCAAGTTTCTTTTGTCACACAATGGAAAAGTACCTTGGTTTTGAGCTGTAACCTTCATACTAGATTATTTTACACTGGAAGATTCATTGATTTTAAACCTAATGATGTTTTACATGTTGAAAGTAGTGTGTGTGGCTATTAATACCTTCTGCCTCTATCTGTAACACTGAAACAGACTAGCCACTGGATGTTTTGAAAAGGGCAACTGCTATATTGTTCCCTTGGCACACCAGAATGGCAGGTCAAACTTTTGTTCCTCTTGTCCTACAAACAATTTTCAAGCCAACGCTCAATAAATAAATTTGGTCTCAGCACTCCCAATCAGGGCTGCACAATCCCCTCAGTAGCAGACCTATGATAAATGGACTTATTTTCCCAAATCAAACACTTGAATTTAAATTCAGATGAGTTAATGCAAAGGTCAACATTGTAATCAGTTCTTTTGATCTTTATAGAATTTCTGGAGTAATACATAATAAATCTGAAACAAGGCAATTTGCAGCTCTGTATGTGTGGCTGGTAATAAAAATCTTAACGATTAGAGCCTTTATGTACTTAGGGAACGTTTTATAGTAATAGCTATAGTGAGAACCTCAATGCATGGGCAACAATGTCAATAGATAACACAGGCAGACATGATTGCTTGATTGTTTGTGGTTTATACATTATGTGTTCATATATACTATAAAACAAATTAAATCACACATTTGCTGATGCCGTGTTCCCTGTTTGTTTGGGGGACTGTAACCTTAGCTGAAATGTCTGAAGTTGATCAAAAACCGATTTGTTTCAAAGAATGGTTAAACAAATCTTAATAAAAATTATTTTAAAGTACTTATTAACATGTAATAATTCTGCATTATTTTATCCATGCTCTTATTTAAACAACCTTCCATTTTAGACCTACAATGCACTAATTAAATTAATTTGAGCCCTGATTAATAGACTGTGATCAGTGATTCCCCCTGCTCTTAGTGCTGCTCACATACATTTCAAAGGAGCATATGAAGAACAACTTCCTTGTAGTTTGTATCCATTTTAATATGAAGGCTATTTTGTATCTAATAACACCGAAGTGGGAAGAATAACCCAAGGTGTAACTACACTAAATAAAGAAACTGCCGGTTATTATGTAATTATTTACTTACATTATTTATAGACCGCCTTTCTCACTGCAACTCAAGACGGATTACATAGTGTAAGTCAATGCAATCAATAGGATGGAAACTACATGGTCAATGGAAGGAATCCTCATTTGCAAAATAAGAGACTAAGCTTGAAAAAAAAAAGACAACTGAAGATGTTTCATGCTGACATATACTAGTTCCTGTTAACAATCTTCTCATACCACATATAGACAGATAAAAAGGTGAACTCTATGATCCTTGACATACCATTTGGTTCCCAAAATGATTTTTAAAATATTCTATCCACATAGAGACTAGTTTCATTGGAAATCAGCGGGAATACAGATAACACAGGTACATTCTTTGCCTCCTGTCAATCATGTACAAAAATGGGTTGTGGTCACAAACTTCTAATGTAATGCTTGAGATTCTAAATCCTTGGTCTCAAGTCATATTAGTGCAACCTCATTCTCTGGCTCAGGCAGAAACTAAAAGTGAGTCCTTTGCTTAGGCAAACTATGACATCCATCTATTTTAAGAGGTTCTTTCACCCTCCAAAATAAACCTCCTGAGAAAAGGTACAAAACAGTTAGTGGTATGGCACAGCACCACCCATGATACACGCATTTAATATTAGTTTTCATTTCACCTTGATCTACAGATCACTCTGCATGCAGAACCACCTTGCACATGATCCATAAGTATGTGTGCCACTGGAAGGAAGTCCCATTTTATTCAGTGAGGCTTATTCCTGCACAAGGGCTCTTAGGATTAAAGCCTGTGTGTATTTATCCCACATTATACTAGTTGCATAAAATACTCCTTTGTGAGAGAGCAGCTGGAGAAGGATCATTATGTTAATACACTGTTACCCATCCCACAGCCACCAGAAATAGTGTGGGTAAAACATATCTAAAACAAAATGGATGGTCTGTTTCAGTGAAAAGTTTGCGGAATACTAGTAATTGTCCCATCTGGGCAGCTGTTTTATGTGAAGATTGTCACAACCCTACCTTACATGCAACAAAAACTGCGCTCTGATACATTTTGCTAGATTTCCAATTTAAAAAAAAAGCAAAACCTAATCCTATTTAAGTAGTAAAAGTAACACCCTTTCAGCTCTTTTTCCTTGTTGAATACCCTCATGAATACAACTTCTATCCACACCAATTCTACTCAAATATGTCGACTTGACGGCACTTTACACACACACACACATGTCAACTTAGAGAGAGTGTGGCAGTGGAGGGGGAAGGAGGCACTGTCCACATCCAAGAGGATTTCAGCTGGACAATGATGAAAAGTCCATATGTTCCAGTGCCACCATAAATTATGTTGGAACGCACGGTCAGGCCACAGAGGAACTCCAAAAATAGGATGGAAACAGCTCTTTGACTGAAAACAAATTGCTTAAATTCCAATATGAGAAAACAGTGTTCTTGACATATTTTCATGCAGCCACTGCTGTTTGAGGCAAAGTCTGCAGAGATGAAATACAATATGCTACAGTTTTAAATTTGGAAGTTATTATTCCATCTAGACACTAAAATGCAGAACAATCTGCATGGGTCTGGTGCCTCTAGGCTTAAAGATTTATTATGAAATAAAGGAAAAATGAATGATGATATGTCAGCTGGCCTGGACCCCAGCTACGAATCTGCATTTGGAAGAATAGAAATCTCAAGTGATTTCCCTTTTAATCATCCTACACATTAAAATGTGTTTGTAAACCAATTATTGGAAATCAGGCCAAATGTTTAAAAGTCACAGTGAATGTGACTTTTAAGGTGGCAGCAACTGGAAGGAAAATTACTTTATTGGATAGCATATCCCTAAATAACATGCCAACTTCTAAGCATCCAATACATTATCTTAAAAGTTGGCCCCTTTTAAAAATAGATTAACCTCTAGCCAGACGGCCTATAAAATTATCAATACAGACTAAGATGGCCACCTTTTAAAGCAGACTATCATTTAAAAACAGAATACTGGCAACAAAATAGTGATAAAAATAAATACACTTGAAGCTTTTGCCACAGTTTGTACCACTGAAGAGATATCTGCAATTTAATTACATTTCCTTTACAATGTTCAGCAAACACAATTTTTTTGTGATAAACTATAACTGCACCTCGAAGTAAAAGAGAAGAGAAACTAATCTGGGATTCACTGATTAACATGTTATGTTAATTAATCCTACAATATCATTGAGCTTTTTGAAGTTTGTACGAATTTTATATCAGCTGACATGTTAAACTATGCAACTGTCAGTATTTCTGGAAGGTGTGTATTACAGGCTTTTGAAAAGCACTCATTCATGCTGGACTGATGCAAAATTAGAAAGTGATATGCACAGTATAAACTCAACAGAAAGTCTTTTAGTAGGAGAAAGGTATACAGCTATAATGCACCAGAGGACAGACACACTACAATTCTGCACAAATTTTGGCTGGTTAAACCCCAACAAAGTGAAACCAAATACAACAGTATATTGTCGAAGGCTTTCACGGTCAGAGTTCATTGGTTCTTGTAGGTTATCCGGGCTGTGTAACCGTGGTCCACGGTTACACAGCCCGGATAACCTACAAGAACCAACAAATACAACAGTGTTTGTGTTCAGGATTGCAGCCATAAGCACTACAAGAACCTTGCTAGGGGCTAAATAAATTTAAAGTGACATTTGAAATGTCTGCTCTCTCTCTCTCTCTCTAGATAATCTAAAACACAATCTGAAGAAAATGATTTCTAAAGAAGCCTCACAAATTATCATCAAAATATGTAAGATTTAATCTGGAGTATTAAATGCATTTTATGCATTTTCTTTTCCTGGACATTTTATTCCAGATACCTGCATATTTGGTTGGGAGTAAAATAAGGCAGAAGTGGGCAAAATATTTAGTTATTTTAATTACCAGTGCTGTATCAAACAACACAAAGCCATATTGTCCCACAGCATGAAGTGATCAGATATCTGCCCAAAATGATGGACAGCTCTGGCCCATTGAACAGGCAAAAAAAAAAAAAAATCCCATTTACTTTCTGCCAGATGGGACCTACTGGACGCTTCAGCGCAAACAACTCATCCTTCTTCAGACCTTCTTGTCCAGCTCTTGAGCTAGCTCCAGCTGATAATGATGGATATCAAGGCTACAGTAAAGTGGGTGACAAAAGCAGCCTTGTTATAGCTGCCAGTCTTTCAGTCTTGTCATTATTACACATTGAAGATTTATTTGAGTTTATTGTTGTGCACTGGGTCTAGCCATTTGCAATTCATCACCCAGTACAGAAGGTTCACGATAGTGGCCATAGCTATAATTGCCACCTCCACCTGCTTCTCGAAATTATGAGGTCAGCAGCTAGGGCAGCCCACTCTTCACACAGCTCCACACATCAGGGGAGGCGTTTGCTGTAAAATGTCAGGGATGCTGTTTCCTACATAAAAGTTGGCGCCAACCTTGTGGAAATCTAGCGTAGCTTTAGTTTACCAGAATAAACCTACATGTGGTGTTGAAATACTGACAACTTACTAAACGTTATGAAACTAGAATGAAACTTCCTAGTGTTCCTATTATTTCACTTGAAGAGGAATAAAGCAAAGAAAAAAATACACTCTCCCTTAGCTAGAAGAACTGCTTTGACGGACCAAAAGCGTTGTCTTGTGTTAAATTTTCCTTCTGAGGGGGGAAATGGAAAAAACAACAACCTGTGAGGCAAGTTCTACTCAAATAATTATTGAATGCATTATACTAAACAGGTAAGTTTTTTGAAAGATGCTGGAACTTTATTATTTATTTGAAAACCATCTGTGTCACCTCTCCAAGGAACCTGCCCGAGGTGGCTTACACAATAAAACACAGTAAACACATAAAACATCATAAACATTATTAAAACACAGCATTCAAAAACAGCCAGAGCATAATACAACATAAAATATGGAGCTTAAAACAGGTCTTAAGTATTCCTTAGGCTAACAACAGACTACAAAATATGCTTTAAAAACCACTGCCTTAATTGAAAGCTTGAAAAAACAGAAACATTCTGGCCTGGTGCCTAACCGAAAGTTGTGTAAGTGCCAGACAAGCCTCAAGGGGAACAGCAGTCCACAGGCAAGGTGCCACCACTGGAAAAAACACTGTCTCTGGTTGCCGCATGCCTCGCTTCATTTATTTATTTTGCTAACGAGGGTGAATTTAAATCAAATCTGAAATGAGGGTGAATTTAAAACAAATTTAAATCAAATTGATTGAAATCATGATTTAAATCACTAGTCAATGACTTGATTGAAATCATGATTTTCTACATAGAGATTCATTCTTTCTGGTATACTCTTAATATTTACAACCAGATGAAGGCTTCATTTTTAGAACTTTTTTTATTAGCTTTAGAGATATCAAATAATTATTGATTTGGTAATACTATTAGAAATACATAGCCAGATAATTATGAAATTATTGCGAGGAGAACTATCTCCATTTTCATTTGTGCCACCAGGCCTTGCATTTCTTTGTAGCAGTGTTTGCATTTTGCAGATATACCTGCCTTACCCATAGGTAGAGGAACTTCATTAAAATATTCCCAAACTGGGTCTCTTTTACAGTCTACTGCCATTATAGATTTTCTCCTCAATATGATAAACCGCAGGCTATGCATACAAAGATCCCAAGACTTGTGTAGTATTCTGCTCAAAAGGTTTCACTTTCATTCTTACTGTTTGCCCATCCCTTCTCACACTTAGCTCCTTCTGCAGATCTATTCCACTCCAAACAATCGTTTAGTAATTGAACTTCTTGAAACTTCACTCTTAAGAGGTAAGGTGCTGATTCTGTGTAGATAGATTTGCAAAGGAAAATGGGATAAAGGCCTTTTTCTCAACTCTATATGTTTATTTTATAACATTTTTACTGTGAAGAGGCATATTATCTCTGAAGACACAAATTCAGTTTTGAGAACTGCGAAACTGAGCATCTGTGATAATATCTTCTAAATGGAAAAATTGCCCAAAATGATCTTACAGAAACCTATGGAAGAGCATGAGATTGTGAATGGATTAATGGAATTCATTTACAAAACAGTTTAAACATGGCATGAATATGCTACATAATTAAAAATTAACCCTTATTTCATGATGAATAACTTTTGGACTATAATGTATCTTAAATAGAAATTATCTAAACTATCTTTAGATAGATTTTGCCTCAAAAACCATTTTATTTTAAAAAAATCCAATTTAAATTTTAAAAATCCTATTCACGTTTTTAAAAATGCTTTTTAAAAAAAAATCATTGATTTTTATCCACCCTGGAGCATGATTCACTATGGTCACATGAAGCTGCCTTCTACTGAATTAGACCCTTGGTCCACCAAAGTCAATATTGTCGGATTGTGAAATCTAATATTTTCCCTCTAGTACCAGTCAAGTAAGTGCAGACTGCAGGCAGGAAAAGGCACTGCGTGCATGCTCAACGGCATACTGTTCTTTAATATTTCACATATTAGATAGCCAAGCCTGAAATCAGACATTCAGAAGCAGGTTCCTCGGTTATGCCTAGTTCTAGGTTGCTTAAAAAAAGCCATTAACATGGTCCATTACATATGCATATTTATATTAAAAATAAACTTGTCATGTTCATTAATCGAGTAATAGCTCTTAGTCAAATTATCTTTATTTTTCTACCAGATTGTTGTCACTGTTCTGTTATCTGAAAATTCAGCACACTACAGTGTCCAAATTATTAACAAAGCCCACAAAGTGCGAATTTGAACATATATTTCATCTTTACTATGCTGAGCACTTGTAATCCATCAATATACCAGAAGCATAGAGAGCTGGAAGATAAAAGACTGATGGACTGATGCAATCATTGGATAAATAAAACCATGATTTGTTAGACTAGCTTGTAGCTAACAGATCCAGCAGCAGCCAGAGTAGACTCACCCTCCCACACACATCCAAAAAGAAAAAAAAACCTTGTGAAATTGGTAGTAATTCTTGTGTGCCTGATACAAGCCACCATTTATAGAGAGTATAAAAAGATCCAACCCAGAGGATTTAATCAGGCAACGTGAAGAAGAAAAAAAGATTGAGATTGCACTAAGGTTTAAAACAGGTTAAAAGTCAACAGTGTGAGAGTTCACAGTAAGTAATCAGCAGGCATACTGGATAAATTTCACTTAAGTAATTAAAGACGGCCCAAGACAATGACAAAATACATTCTTAGAGACAAGTTTCAAAAGTTTTGGCACAGATGCCACACATCACAACATTTGCAACAAGTCCACACTGTAAAGAGAGGAGTTGTGCAAGGATTTCAATAAACATTTCTAAATGACACTGAAATTATCAAAAACTTTAGAGAAGCACTGAGTTTTAACAATGAATTTGTTCTTACAAATTCACTATTGAAATCGCATTTTGTGTACATAAAGAATGAAGGTTTGCTTTAAACTAAACAAAATATTAAATAATGCAAGTACAGCTCAAAGCACAAGAGATATTTCTACAAAGTTCTTGTGAGTGATTCTCGGTCAAGATAATGTGCCAAAGAATATGGAACTGAATCTCATGGATCCATTCCAGCACCTTCATTTATTTTACAATATTTGTGTGCCGTCTCTCCAAAAAACCTGCTCAAGAGGGCTAATGAAGCAAAACAATTAATTAATTAATTAATGCAACAGGTCAATTAAACCATTCGATAAATTAAATAAGCCAGAAATAAAACTATCCCAATCAAACGGTGCCTCAGCAGCATAAGAGTACATCATAAAAGAAGATAATAAAACAATCAAATACACATGATACCGACAGTAAGATGCAACAAGCAACTAAACTGTATAGTTTGGGACCAACATACCTGATGGAATCCTTTATGAACCTGCCCAACCATGATTGTGATTTTAGGAGGTCCTGCTTTGGGTGAGCCCGCCTTCTGAGATTAGGTGGATGGCAACCCGGAAGAGATCCTTCTCAGTCATGGCACCATGACTATACCACGCTGGCTTTTATAGGGTGGCTGCTGCTGAACAATAG
This sequence comes from Euleptes europaea, assembly GCF_029931775.1. Lineage (NCBI taxonomy): Eukaryota > Metazoa > Chordata > Lepidosauria > Squamata > Sphaerodactylidae > Euleptes > Euleptes europaea. The sequence goes on along the minus strand of NC_079318.1, from coordinate 49,474,068 downwards.
CAAGCAGCCAGGCCTAGTTGAATAATGGAAGTTGGGTGGTATCTAGGCACCCAGAGGTTGCCAACCTCCAGGTGAGAACTGGAGATCTCCCAGAATTACAACTGAACTTCAGACGGCAAAGATCTGTCCATCTAGAGAAAACACTGCTTTGGAGAGTGAAGTTTGTGGCATTATATTCAGCTAAGGCCTCTTCCTAAACCCTGCCCTCTTTAGACTCTACCACAAAATCTTCAGGAATTTCCCAGCTTGAAGTAGGCAGGCCTCAATGAGTCCTCCCTCAAAGGCCAAAATGGAAAGGACCCTGCCCTCCTCCTCTACCTTTTTCTTCTTAGAAACCCACCCTGGAATATTGTGGTTGCCTTGCAGCAATCACTGAGTGAATCCGTTGCTTAAAGCTACAGGCACTTCTTTTATCATTTTAATTTTTTTAAAACCCCCAATGTATTTTGTTTTAGATTTCACATTTTCCTGCAAACTTGGGGCCCTTTTCAGGTTTGTAGAAATCTGCTTTGCCCATTCAGAGCTCCAGTCACTGGATTTCAGTATCCAAAGATTTGGCCAACTTTGCTATTAGTATGTAGATGGGTTATACTTATGAATGAGTCATATCATGGCTGCAATCCAGAGACGTACAAAATCTTAATTTAAAAAGTTGATAAAATCACTTGATTAATTTAATTGGAATGACTGACTTTCTAGGAAAACCCAAAGAATCCTAACATGCATAAATCTCACAGTTTTCTAGTGACAGCAAGGGCAGCTTGTTACGGATATGGCCAGAAATATAGGGGAACAGTTGCTGGAATTCACCAAAAAGATAATAGAAGATGTTGTGGCACACATTGTCAGAACAAATGGGACCTCTCAGGAAAGCATGCCAAAATGGGAGTCTAGAGACCCAGAACAGAATAGTATTGAGACACAGTAAGAAGACAGAACTTCTTCTCAAAAGGGGCTCTTGCCTGTGGCCTGCTTACTTTGGGGGTAAGAAACTCTTACGGACTCATGTAGTTGTTCTCCTTTAATTATCTACATAACAATGATGGATGGAACAATCTTTTGTGGATTTAGTCTATACTAAGAACACAATAATATTGTTTTAATAAAGCAAGTTAAAGAATCTAAGCAGAGACTCTCTAATAGTGGGGGTTACCGCATTATGTATTTCCAGCAATGTATTAAGAGTTTGAAAATGTTATTAAAAACATCGCTTTAAAAGGGTTTTTGGATACCACGGCAAAAAAATGGTTGGAAGACTTCTTCACAGCTAAAGGGGCCAAACAAAGCGCAAACAGTATTTTTTATAACATTTTCAACCTCTTAATACATCGGTGGGAATACATAGAAATTGTGAACAGTATTTTTTATAACATTTTCAAACCCTTAATACATCGGTGGAAATACATAATGCGGTAACCCCCAGTATTTACCTATGTACTATACCCAGAATGAGCCTGTAGTGTTACTGAGGTGTATCTCTTGCTAGGATCTAAATGATCTGGCAAACCACCTATGAATGTCTCTTGCCTTGAAAACCCCACCAAGGGTCATCAGAAGTCAGATGTGACTTGATGGGGGGGTGGGAAGGAAAGCTAACAGGATGCCTTGGGTTTTTTAAGTGCATGCCTGTACCAGAATCAAGCCTGACCAGAGTCATCCAGAACAAGCTATTTAAACAATTCTTACTGTATTAACCTAAATGAAGAAATACTGGGTGGCTGGATGTGAAGAAGTTACTGTAAATTGTTTTAGATGCCATACTATAGCAGTCAACTAAATTCTGACTACTAGGCACCTATCTAACAACTTAGCTACACTTTAAGGGAGCAGTCCTAAGCGGGTCTACTCAGAAGTTCCATTTTATTTAATGGGGCTTACCCCCAGGAAAGTGTTCTTAGGATTGCAGCCAAATAGACATCGAATAAAAGAAAAACAGTTGGAGAGAGCATACAAATTCATCCATACTCCAGAAAGCATGGAAATTGTAATTTAAATGAAAGCTCAACTTCTGTACATCTTAGAAAGCCACCTGGAGTCTACACATTCATATTAAGTCTTGATCGTTCCGCTAAATGCTGGGCTTGAGGGATATGTCCAGGCAGAAATTAAACAGGTACAGTTCCCCCAAACATTTGCTACTTACAGAACTAATTACTTTCTTCCTGTTGTGTCCCTAATTGTACAGCCAAACGTAACTTTCCTTTAGTTGAGTAAAAAACCACCAGGACTTTCCCTGCCACATAACTGCCACAACACTGAGCTGATTTTCAGCAAACTGTATAAAACAACCATAAAAATATATACACACCATAATCCATAAATCAGACAATCCACAAAGAAATATCAACAGTTCATCACAGGATTTAACAAAGGTGAACAAAAAAAAGCATTCTAGGATTGCTTAAAATGTCATCTAAAAACATGCTGTTTTCACTTCCTCTAAGAGTGCATTCGTGTGTGTGTGTGTGTGTGTGTGTGTGTGTGTGTGTGACTACATTGTTGTTGTTGCTGCTGCTGTCAAGTCACATTGGACTTCTGGCAACCCTGTAGGGTTTTCAAGGCAAGACACGTTCAGAGGTGGTTTGTCATTGCCTGCCTCTGTGTCATGTCCCTGGTATTCTTTGGAGGTCTCCCATCCAAATATCTTCTAGACTTGAAGCTAAGAGTGTGAGACTGGCCCAAGGTCACCCAGCAAGTACCCATGGGACAGTGAAGATTCAAACCTAGGTTTCCCAGATTCTAGTCTGACAACCACTACACCACAATTGCTCCTGTGTGACTACATCGTTTAAAAGAATAGAAAGCATTTATGCAAGCTGTAGTATAACTGTATTTGTTTAGCAATGCCTCAGAATCAATCCCCAATGAAGTCAAAGGGATACACCCTGTGTGTGAAGCCTTAGTTTCTCAATATAAATAATGTCATTTTTTATTGATTGAAGCTGGGGGTCCCTGGTGCTTAAGTTAAAAGAATAGAAGCCATGAAAATTGGAGAATCAGTAAGAATTAATGGAGGATCTCAATCCATCTCATCCTTTTCTTCATCCTCTGTTTTTTCTTTCTTTCCCCCAGCAGCCCCTGAGGTCACTCCCCTTTCCCTGATTTCTTCTCTACCTAATCCCACCCACCATTTTCTGTTCCTCCTGAACCTCCAGCTTTCCCTCCCTCCCACCCTTAGTTCCCTCTCCCTGGCATCCTCTCCTCTTTCCTTCTCTCCCACCCACTTCCCATTTTCTCTTCCCCTCCAGGCATTACCTCCCACCCCTCTCTTTACTTTGCTTCCTGCCTTCCCTCCTGTACACTGCTTTTGGTTATGCTTGGCTTAGCACATTGGCTTGTGGTTCTACTAGGATTACTGGGTTCTGCAGGGCTTGTTGTTGGTTCTTCCATGGGAGACATATGACCAATGATTGTTGTTGCAGAAATGGCTTTTACCCTGGAGCAGGTTCCCCCACCCCCCATAGGAAATAATGGAGGATGGCTGGTATTTGGTACTTGATAATATTGAAAATACCAATATTTTTCAGGTCCAGTATACCCAAAGCTGAAAATTTCAGTTTTTTTTTTTTTTTTGCACACCCCTAGCTATAATACAGGGGAAATTTGGCAAAGGTTAAGAACAGGAACAACAACTGGAAAATTATATACAATTATGTACATAACTGAAATACCACAGAGATTTCTTTTGTTCTCTGATTTGAATTAACAATAGCATATCTTTTAAATTATAACATAAATATAGTAACAGCCAAAATGGGGTTGGACATCGTTCTACACCTACTAACTATAAAAGAAAACCTTAATTTCTTCTCAAGTAAAAACTATGAAAAATAAATTGATTGAGACTGCTCAGACTCCAAATATTGCACTGACATCCACTGTTGCAATTCTGATCCTGGCTGAAGTCCCAGCCAGTTTAATGGGCATAATAGTAACCAAAAGAGTTGACAGATATAAAAACAAAATAGTTGGCATTAGCCTGTTTATTTACAAACAACAGCAAGGCAGAACAAATGGATGAATCTTAACTATGTGGATAATTAAATACTGCAGAATTCTTTGTATGAGTTGCAAAATGGCTATGAAACCACACACAAAAAAGCACCAAAAGTTTACCACCTCTAATTTGACAACCGATATAAAAATAATCTCTTAAGAAAGATAACATTATTTGCAAATTGAGCAAGAGGACCCCAATGATAGCCATATATAATCAGTTGTCACCTTGCAGCTCAATTAGCCCTCATGTAAAAACTAGGCATGTAAGGAGAAATGAGGTTTTGACATTATCTCTGCCAGCAAGATAATTACACAGCCTTCATTTAACAGTAGGGCAACACTACTGTAGCAACAAATTAACTCAGCTCCATTTGCAATTCATGGTGTGTTTTCTCATTTAACACCATTTGTCTTACTCGAATGAATGTTTCCATTAGTTTTCTTCAGCACAGCAAAATACTGTTTTGACTTCAACATTACATCATCAAATCACTATATATCTGTTCCAGTAATTCTGAGCAATGCAATATAAATCTGATTTATATTTCCCCCCTTGCAGTTCTAACTCAAATTTTTGGAGTTTGGTTTACAGCCAAAAAATAACAGAAGTGCTTTTTGAATTAAATTAATTTAAATTTGAATTTAAATGCAGAAATATGTTTTTTTTGCATTCAGTGCATTCCTCTGGAATCCCAAATCATCATTTTATTAGTAATGACAAAAGCTTATGTCAACTGGACAGACTGCCTGCACAACCAGCAACCCTTAAACGTAGTACTAAATTTCATGTGAAGAATGTACATTGCAGAAGGATAAAAATATGCATCCTCCTCTCTCCTACACAGTAAAACCCATATTCTTTCCTTATCTCCCTTGACTATGGTTTAGTATTGCATATGCACTCACACCAACCATGGCAAAAGCAATCCTGGCTCCCCAACAACCATGGTCAGTAGATAAACAGGAAAAATTCTGTACAGGTTCGCTAACTTTTGTGCGGGCTCAGATACTCAAAACATTCAATTTCCCAACAACCTCCATTTACCAAGGTACTTGAACTGGACAAAACAATAACCTTTGGCTTCTTACAGTGCAATCCTATGCAGGGTTACTCCAGTCTAAACCCACTGAAATGAATGGGTTTAGACCGGAGAACCTCTCCTTAGGATTACACTGATAATTTGTTTCATCTGACTGGCTTCTAAGCAACCAGGATTGCCTTTGAGAGGAAGGGGACAAAAACATGCAAGTCTACGAACTTCCAAGACTCAGTCCAGTAACAACAAATCATGAACATCTGAATACTACCAATATGAGAAAAAGCTAGCATTAGTGGCACAGGAAGCCATAGTGCAGTTAGAAAACATTATTACATTAAATATTAATACTGCACGTTCTCATATAAACTGTGACTTCCTCCTATTAGATACTCATGTCACACAGACTTTACTCTGGGTGTCCACCTTCAAATACACAAGGTAGTTTTAAAAAGCACGAAAGAGAAAGCACATTTGAAATAAAAAATGGTAAAAAATTAGCTTTCTTCTTTTATACCAATGGTGACTCTTATCACTATCCCCATCATACCAAATGCTTATTTTATTTACGTTATTTATTGTCCGCCTTTCTCACTCTAACTTATGTCCTCTTCTTACCCTCCAGTACTTCTTTGTGAACTCCACATTGGTGGGCTCGTTAAGAATGGGCCAGACGTCTACCTCACAGAGGACAGGAGGGAAGGTGAGAGGAGTGAGGGACTTGGTTGAGGTAGAACCCCCTCCTCACCCAAATGACTGAGGCTTTGTCTGCGGCCTGCCAAGAAAGGGTTTGGGAGGATCTAGTGGTCACTTAGGAAAATATGAGTGAATTTCTTTCCCCATAAAGATGTACCTTTGTGGAACAAGATGTCACCAAATGCTCCATGGGTTTCTGAAGCTTTGTTACATAGGTGTGAAGGTGGTCTTATCTACCTCATTTTGAATCTCTTCTTCGTTCAGAGAAAATCCAAGGATCCACATTCAGATTCTAATAGTTTGCTCATTAACACAAGATTCCTCTGTATAAATCAGTGTGAGCTATTTAATGACACTTTGTAAGTATAAAATAAGGCCAGTTACATTAAAAGCATTCACATTGTGCTTTCCAGATGGCCACAACTAACAACAAAATACTGAGCCAGCACTTTATGAGAGGATCCCATTGAAAAGCGAATTACAGGAACTGAAAACATTAACAGTAAACTTTTGAAACTTTTCAATATTTAAACACTATGTTGAATGTCACCCTTACCTAGCTAGATTGAATAACCTCCAAAAATAATCTGACCCTTTTTGGGGAGGGGAGAATCCCCTCATAATACTTTCTGCATTCCACACAAATCGTGTCAAAATTTCCCAAATTAATCCAAACAAATACAACAGACAAAAAGCTGAACTGTCTAAGTGAATGTCACAAGATCTCGCTAGCCTTTAGTCAAAGAAAGAGTGTCATTTTCTGTCATGTGATTCCAAGGTGACTGTTTATATTTTGACCTGAAAGGCTAATTCTAGCCAGAGCAAAAAGCTGTCTTTTATTTTATAATTAATTCTCATTGTCAAAATCAGTAGATGTCCTTTTGTTACCAACCTAACATGCCTGTTAACTATATACAACAAAGTGCAATTAAACATTACAGGCCTGACATTCCAAAAACATGAGTAAAGACTCAGGCAAAATGACAAGGAATACGCATACCTTAATTATTTTTAATCAAGGTCAAAATGATACAGAATTTCTATGTTTTTACTTTCTCTTACTTTCCTATTATCTTGTTTTAGTCAGACTACCCTGCTTTTTAGAAACCTGTCTTGGGGTCAACTTTACCCTTCAAACATCCCAAGTTTAGTGCAATACTATTTTTTTTTTACGCTATACAAGAGACTATGGCTGCAATCCTAAGAATATTTTCCTGGGAGTAAACCCCACTGAATAGACTTCTGAGCAATCCTGTTAAGGATTGCTTCTTAGAGGGCTAAGACCAAAACTAGCAAGAGTTACATATATTCCTGTAGTTTGATGTTATACAGATTATGGTGGCATTGAAAAACTGTAATTGCTAATACTGTTCCCTCAGCTGTAAAATGGGACCAGTGCCCACTAAAGGGAATAACAGCCCATTCCTGAAAGGGGGGGCAAAACCTCTTAAGAGGCGGTGTGACCCCGCCGCTAGCGTAAGTGCATGTAAAACCGTGATTACACGCACTTACGCTGGAAGCGAGGCCAGTCCTGCAGGCGGCTGAGCACCACGGGATCGCCCCTCGCCCCGCGGCCTCTCTGTGGCACAGGCCACGGCTTAGAGAGGACGCACTGGCGCAGGGGGGCAGGCCGGGGGAGGAGCCACTGGTTAGGCGGCTTCCTATCCCGGCTCGGCGGGTTACGCCAGCGCCAGGAATGGCGGTGCTGCACCTGCTTTTGAGCAGGCACAGCCTTGCTGTTTTCAATGGGGAATTTAGCCCCGGTAAAACAAAACAAAAAAGCCGCGAAACGCCTTTTTTTTACAAAGCGTGCACAAATTGGCTTAGGAAGAGGCACTGCTGCGCCTCTTCCCCACTGACTCCGCACGCCGTCATTTCAGGAATGGGCTGTAAATTTTTCAGTCTGAAGTTTAACTGCCCGGAAGATCCAGTACCCTGGGTGTAACAGGAAGAAGTGTCGAGCCAGCGCTGCTCAGCCCCATCTGGTTGTACCAAAGCAGGGAGAGCTTTGCGTTTTTGCAGTGTAGGCCTGTGGAGCTGTTCCGAATGGTCAGAGGCCTGTTGGGATGTGGCCTGTAAGAGGAGGACTGCTTGGTGATCCACTGCTGAGCACTTTCCAGATAAAATGTCTTTCATCAGTTCCGGCTTGGACTCTATGTGAGCAGTGACAGGGTTTGTGGTGCCAGAGTGCAGACTTGTCCAATTGTGTAGGATACTTTTCAGTTTATTCAGTCTGAGAATGTGGACAGGATCCTTGGGCGTTTGAGGCCTACCTCCTGCTTGCATGGCCTCTGCCTTTCCTGGTTACTGAAATCTTCCAGGCAGGGCCTGGGTGAGTGGGTTTGAGAAGTAGTTAATACTTTCTTAAAAGAGGGGTGGTCACCCCAGCCTTGAAGCAAGCTGTGGTGAGGCCATTTCTAAAGAAGCCTACTCTTGACCCAGAAAATAATAATAATAGACCAGTCTCAACTGTTCCATTCTTGTCTTTAGAACACACAGACATGAAAACAAAAGTTGGTAGGCAAGTCCCTTACCAATGAATTAACATGTCAGTGAAAAGCAACCTGTTAAATAGGCACAGCACAAAATTACTTCTATAAACCAAATTATCTGTTTATGGATATTTACAGAAAATTCTGTATCAGGAATTATACTAACCACAGTTCTGTGCCCCTGAACATCCAGAGCTTAATAGGGCAACTCCTGGAATCCCCGAGGGGGGGGGACCCAAAGTCTATTGCCTTGCAAGATTGGATCAACAGAGCTTTCAAGAGGGTCCTCTAGACCTCAAAATGAGCAGAGCACCTCTGGATGGGATTGGCTTCCATAGCAGTAAATGAAAGATGAAGTTGGGATAGGTAATAATCCTGGTAAGAATCCATGGGTTTGTTAGAAATAGAAGCAGAAAGGGATTGTAAATATGCATCAAAACACAAATCCCACTCCATAAATTTCATTCTTCTTAAACAGGCACATACAAGAAAAGCATGAAGACTTGATTAAGCTATGAGCTATTGCTTACACATTTCATTTGTTATTGTTCTGGCATCAGAATATTTAAGATAGCAATGAAATTATAAATAATGTTGAGTGAAACTGGTATTAGTCAGTGATCAAAACGTTCAACGCTAATATTGTCAACTTGACTTAAAAATGGAAAAAAGTTTTTTACGTAACTTCAGAAACAAATCTTAAGAGATGTACTTTTAAGAAAAGGGTTAATTCCTTCTTATATTAGGCAGCTGATAATGTTCAAAAGTATAACAGTAGGCTTAACACTGTGACTAACACAACTAGGGTATAGATCCCAATAAGCACAAAAGCAATATCTGTGCCTACAGGTATTAGTGGCAGTGACAAGCATGTCAAAAATACAGTGTACTTTCAGAAAAGAGCAATGGTAATGTTAACAGTCAAACTCACTGCTGCGTGAACTCTCTTATCAAACTGGAAAATTAGGCAGCTGCAAAGTAAATACATTTCAAATACATTTATATATTTCTAATACATTTATTAGAAATCCAGGCTTCATATCACAGAAAGGTCCCTAGTAGTAACTGTTAACATATCCATGGGTCCATGTAGACAAAATGTTGGCTTCCGGCAAGCCATGGTATAAACTCTGGATAAGAGAGAGATTGAGAAACACCAGTCACAGTTATTAATTTACGTTATTTATAGTCTACCTTTCTAATTGGGACCGAAGGCAGATTACACAGAATTAGTCAATAAAATCAAAAGGATGGGACATTCAATGAACAATGAAATAAGATTTGGGTTGTAGAATCAATCAGAAATATAAAAAAAACAGAAATGAAGCAAAGCAAACTGTCAGCACGACACCTTAAATAAAGCAAAATTACATAGCAGGATCCAACTTACAACAAATTATACACAGTAGTATAGAACACAGTCCCTAATAATTTATCCAAGTAACTTTGTGAACCATTTTGTACAGCGCTATTACCTGCACAGAAATGCCCTCTTGAATAATTCAGTTTTGTATAGTTTGCGGATTCCCAGGAGAGCAGGAGCCTTCCTGACCTCCTCAGGCAGACCATTCCACAATGTGTGGGCCACAATGAAGGTGTGTGTATGAGCAGTTGTTGATTTTGCCCATTTGCAGATTGGCACCTGCAAAAAGCCCTACTGTGATGAGTGAAGTTAATTTGGTAGAGCATAGGGGGAGAGACGGTCTCATAGATATGAGGGTCCAAGGCCAGGAAGGGCTTTGTATGTGATAGCTAATATGTTAAACTGAGCCCGGTAACAGATGGGCAGCCAGTAGAGTGAGTGCAGAATGGGAGTAACGTGATGTGCCAATGTTTCCCATCAGATACTAGGGAAGTAATAGTCTTAAACCAGTGTTTGAGATTAGTGGAGGATTGGATGTCGCAAAACCCTGAAGTTAAATAAAGACAAAATAGAAATGTTACTGGTAGCCAGAACAGTTGATCTAGGATTAAGTGTTTGTATACATTTGGAATGGGATACATGTTAAAAAACAGTCTGGAGTCAGGATGCAGTCCAAGATTTAGCTCTACTTCCAAATTTTCAGGTGGCAGAAGTGATCAGGAGTGTCTTTTTCAGTTTAGGTTGGTAATCTGGTTGTATTCTTTCCTGCAGAGGAAGCTCTTTAGTAACTTCTAGATTAGACTAGAATACCAAGGTATTGATCTTTAAAGCACTAAAAGATCTAGGACCAAATATTTAGATAGTCTTAATACAAATCTGAAGACACACAGTAAGCCCAAGCAAGAAAGGGACTTTTCAGTAATTGCTCCCAGACTCTGGAATGAGAAGCCCATTTACCGTATATACTCGCGTATAAGCCGAGTTTTTCAGCCCCAAAAATGGGCTGAAAAAGCCGGCCTCGGCTTATACGCGGGTCAATACGGGGGGAGGAGGGAGGAGGGAGGGGGGAAACTTACCGCTGTCGCCGCCCCCGGGCCCGTGCCGCTTCCTGCCGCCGGGAGCGGCCTGGGGCAGCCTCCTGCAGCCGCACAAAGGCTGCCCAGGCCCTTCCCGCCCCCGCCGCCATTTTTCCCGGGCGGGAGGGGCCTTGGGCAGCCTCCTGCAGCCGCAGGATGGCTGCCCAAGGCCCCCCCGCCCCCGCCGCCGTTTTTTTCGGGCGGGAGGGGCCTTGGGCAGCCTCCTGCAGCCGCAGGATGGCTGCCCAAGGCCCCCGCCGCCATTTTTTCGGGCGGGAGGGGCCTTGGGCAGCCTCCTGCAGCCGCAGGATGGCTGCCCAAGGCCCCCCCCGCCCCCGCCGCCGTTTATTTCGGGCAGGAGGGGACTTGGGCAGCCTCCTGCAGCCGCAGGATGGCTGCCCAAGGCCCCCCCGCCCCCGCCGCCGTTTATTTCGGGCAGGAGGGGACTTGGGCAGCCTCCTGCAGCCGCAGGATGGCTGCCCAAGGCCCGCCCCCGCTTTTCCCGGGCGGGAGGGGCCTTGGGCAGCCATCCTGCGGCTGCAGGAGGCTGCCCCGGCCCTTCCCGCCCCCCGCCGCCATTTTTCCCGGGCGGGAGGGGCCTTGGGCAGCCTCCTGCAGCCGCAGGAAGGCTTCTCCGGGTCCCCCTGGGCCTCGCTGCCGCTTCCTCCCGCCGGGAGCGGCCTGGGGCAGCCTCCTGCAGCCGCAGGAAGGCTGCCCCGGCCCCCCCGGGCTGCGCCGCCGCCAGACCCTCGCCGCTGGAGAGCCTTTCAGGTAAGCCTGCGGGGGGGGAGGGGTTATAAGCCAACCCTCAGCTTATACGCGGGTGCCTAATTTTTCCCCATTTTTGGGGAGAAATTAGGCACCTCGGCTTATACGCGGGTCGGCTTATACATGGGTATATACGGTATCCTTTTTACTCCTGGCCTTTTAGCCTCCTGATCCAGAAGGCAATTGGAAATGCTATGAATTATTTTGTCTTGATACTCCTCATCGTTAATACCTCTCTGCTGTTTCCTCCTTTTTAAAAAGATTGTATTATGTTTCTCTTTTGGCTTACATAGTATTGTTGGTTGCCATGTAGGTCTAGGGACAGAAAGCGAAAACAAATTTAAACTGTTCAACACAAGCGACAGTTAAAGCAGGCAAAGGAAGGGCTGGAGATACAGTAAAAGCACTCATGGGGAATGGGGGTTAACAGTTAATCAAATGTGCTTGGCGAGCTTATTACTGTGCCCTGCCCCCTACCCAAAGGAATCCACAACAGTCAAACCCTACCCAATAGGGGAATCCCATAGCAATAGCTCCCATGCCCTGTTGAGATCCTTCCTCTTCTCCCTGAGCCAGAAAGCCATGTCGCGCAGCAGGGAAACATGTAGGCAGGCTGCCCAGGAGCTCCTTGGCAGAGCTGGTCCTGGACAGCTTCAGTCAAGCTGAGGGGAAAGGAGGCCCCTGACGATGTCAGAAGCAGTCAACAGCCAGAGGCATCAAGCTTGCTGGATGAGGTAGGAGAGGAGTATGCACCCCCCTCCCAAGACACAGGAATATGGTGGCTGTAGGAGAGGAGCTTGCCTTCTGGGCAATGCTGGTTAACTGAGCTTTCTAGATAATCAAGTACTGGATAACAAAGGTTTTACTAAAATTACATTGCAGGGAGAAAATGAAAGGGAAGATAAAGTTTCTCAGTAGAACTAGCTCCTGTTTTGCAAAATAACAACAAAACCCAGGAGTATTCTTCTCCAGGATCTATTGTGCTCTGCTATGATAAAAAATACATCCTTTAGTCAAATATTTTTTTAAAAAATCTACATGTAGTAGAAGCTTAACTCCATATTAGTGGGTGATAAACATAAAAACAGGGACCTGTGAGGAATCACAGAGATATGGCCATTTGGAAAACTCTTCTATTTCCTTTTCTAGATTATCTAAACTCCAAAGGCTTTCAGTAGGCTGATTAGTACTCCTTTGTTGCAGTTTTGTTACTTTCAACTGAGTCTCAGTTCCATTTTTCATCTTCAGTTCACATCGGGCTGATTTTTAAGGGGCTCCCTCTTTTAATTCTGGTTAATTTACAAAGCAATATTATTTCTTCATATTTGACGTATTCTTAATATAGCAACCCCCTAAGTTATCTCCAGGTAGCCCCACAACCATTGTGAGGCTATTGTAATCCACATAGGGGACAGCCAAGTTTACTGCTGGCTACAGCAACAGTAAACACACTGACCATTATACTTATATAAAGGACTTGTAATTTCTTAGCTCGAGAAAACAACGTCCTTTATTTTTTCCTAGCCTAGGATAGAAACCACAAAAGCTGCAATCCTAAGCATTTTTACTAACAAGTAATTTTATTGAAAATCAATGGGGCCTCCTTCTGAGTAACCATGGTAAGGATGGAACTGCACATATTGCTCCAGAGCTAGTGCTGATAAATTAACAGGATGGCATAGAAGTAACTGGTGGATTAAGCGACTAGTGTAGAAATCTTAAAATCTGAATTGATTGGCAAAGGTTTGACAAGAACTCAATCAAGCCTCAAGCAAGAATTAGGGGATCCTCTGACAGAAAATTTGATGTCATTTGATAAGCAGTCAACCAGTTGCCAAAATGCAGAAAACTTAAAAGAGTCACAAGAAATATGTAAATAAACAGTTCTACCATTCAAGCTTTATGATATCAAGAATTCAGAATGGATTTTTTCAGATTTATTTTTTATTGAACTATAGTGATCCAAATACATTCACATCATGAACTAATTCCTTTTGAATTAAACGAATTCTGTTATAAAGGAATTAATGCAAGACTTGAAAGAATTGCTTACAATTGCACATGGAAGAAAAAAAGAGAGCTAAGTCTAAATTAAGATGTCGGCTATGAAGTTTCCAATAGGACCTTGACATGACTGTTGACCTACTCATGACATGATCACACCAGTAAGGATTTGGAATTCTATTAGTATTACCAGAGGAAAAAAGTCAAGGAGTCATCAGGAAAACAAATCTATATCTGCTACTCCATCAGCCAATTACTGTTGTTAAAGTGGAATTAGATGGGTATTGACAATGCGAAGGGGATAAGGATTAAACAGATGACTGAGTATACAGCTAGCAGTGGTGCTGTGCTTTTCCTGCATAAAGTTTGAAAGAAAAACAGCCCAAGAAGGGAAAATAATGTGTTGCAGATAATATTATGAATCCAAAGGTATTTTGGAAGAAAAATAGTTATTCAGAATATTCTTTCAACTAGTCATACAATTTTCCTCCAGCTGAGGTACTAAAGAACAGCACTCTACTGGAGTGCCCTAACAGAATATTATTATGTTATTAACTTGGCAACACAGTTCAGCCACGATTATCTCAGTGCCATGGGGGACTCTGAATAATTTTAAATAATTACCTTTTTTAAAAAAAATAATCAAGGGATTTATTTCAATTGAGTTAACAGATGTCTGAGGGACATGAACTTGATAGTGGTGAATAGAGTTTGTATTAAAGAGGAATGGGCTGCAATATTGAGAGAATTACACATACACACATTATATATTTACCACATGTATTACCTATGTTAACAAGCAAGCAGCATTATTCCCAGTTTTAAAAAATAAAGACAAACTGGTGCAAAGATGGTGACTCACACATGCTTGTAATTTGGTTACCTATGAAAGATCTTTTCTCATGTGAGACATAAAGAAATGCTGGTTTTTAAAATTTTAATAAGAGACAAAAAAAAAAGCATCACCCACAGGCTCCAAATCTCAGCCCTGTGTTAAATAGACCCTCTTTCTGGAAGCTGCATGCAGAGCTTTCACCTTAAATCTTACGAACATGCAAAACATAGCTCTAAGGAAAGAGAGCAGTCTTCCTTTCAACATTATGAAAACAGAGCATTACTTACAACAACTAGTTACTCTGAATCCCCAGAACCAGCTGGTAACAGGTAACAGAATTTAAATCTTTCAACCACCTACTGTGGCAGGTACCAGGGCACATGGCTCCAGTGTGGTGGCCACAATTAAGCTAACCATTGCAATACAAAGTTTTAAAAGTGATTTAAAAAACATTCACCAAACCTAACAGCATACAGAGCAGAAACCTGCAATGTCAGGACAGGGCAAGATAGTGTATCTCCCAAGATAGCTAATAAACATACTAAGGATACAGTAGTTCTTTGTGATCCATGTTAATAAATATAGCACAGATACATATGTAGATTTTATTAGCTTCCCAACACAGATTTAAATTTCCCCTTCAGACAAGTTTGGGATCTTGGCTGGCATGCTCCCAAGACTGGTGTTTTGGCTAAGGCTTTTTACTTGTGATTTTGAATTTGGGATGCTCGAACACCCGCAGGTTTGGCTTGTGCCTCGTTTTCCAGTTGCAAAGGGAGATGTGATTTTTCAACGATCGACTCGATAGTTTGTCAATCTGTTTGTGGGTGTTCAAAGGGTTATTTCACTGTATTCCTTACTAATCATGCAGTATAGTGCAACTGGCTTGTGGCCCCTGTGGGGTCTCACACAGCCCAATTGAGGTCTACTACCGCTCCCCACCGTTGCCGCATAACTGCTCAGCAAGAAATTGTTTAAATAGATGACTCACAAATTATATAATTCAGTCACCAATAAATACTGGATTTCAGTAAAATCCTACCCTTTAGCGTTCATCTAAGTAGTCCTTAATTATGCTAATAGATTTCAATCAGTTGGAATCAGCAGTATCTGTATGCATGCGCAGTTTTGGAATAACCTGATACAAACCAGTTTGGCAGGCACTCGCAGCTTGCTTGGTACGACAGAACAGACCAAATAATCGCCTCATATTTGATTGCCACCTTCAAACACAGTCCAGCTGGACCATCAAACACGCTCACAGTGAAATCTGCAGCATCCCTATTTTGAACAGAGAGATCATGTTGCACTAGGTCAAAGTTTTATTAAGGGACATAACGCTAACATATGGACTTCCAAAGGACAAAGTAGTATTATTTTATGCACAATTCTTTCCCATCCCTCCACCTTTCCTGCTCCCACTGTCTTTTACTTTGGCAGGGCAAATGGCTTCTTTATCTTATGGACATTGATGAGCATAACTTTAGGTGTTAAATAGTGTGTATATTTCAGTCAATGTACTCAATTCACACTGGCCATGTGACAAAACTTAACTCAAATAGCAGTTGCTACAAAAACAAACCTGAATGGCAAATAACGGCTACATGTTGCCAGTGAACATATTAATACTTTCACAAGGAAATACAATGGCACATAAGATACCACTGTGCCATCCTCACCAACACCCAATAATTCGCCAGCTCCATCCTTCACCAAAATATAGGTAGAGACTGCTGGATCAGACCAGTGGTATATCTAGTCCAGCATACTGTTTCACACAGTGGGCAACCCAAATACCCTGGACGGCCAAACAAACAAGGCACAGACACTGAGGCCCTCTTCTGATGTTGCCAGCACTGGTACTCAGAGATTTGCTGCTTCTATATATGGAGACTCTTTAGTCACCACAGCTAGTAGCCACTGATGGACTTCGCCTTCATGAATCTGTCATACCCCCTTTTAAAGCCATCTACGGTCACGGGTAATCACTACATTCATTGGCAGTGAATTCCACAGTTTAATTCCTCATTCAGAAAAGATGTATTTCTTTTTGTCTGAGTACAAGTTTTATTTTATCTCCTTTCCCTGCCCCACAACAACATTTGCAATAAATACACTACTTGTACAATTAAAAGTTGAAAGAATCCTCAAGATGAGCTACTGCTCTGGTAATTGTTATTGTTACCAAATAAAAATTATTCAGAGCGAATCCCATTTCAAAACTTGTTGTTAAGACATTCAAAATGCAAAGGAAAACTTGTTCAATACATTTCTCCACTACCTACCCCATGTAATTTATTTTTGCCATACATTGGCTTGATATACCGAACCATTACAGGTGCTAAAAGAGATCTTATGTTCTTGTGACTTATGATAGTCTACTCTGATTTACATTATCTGGTATGATACAGAACCTATTTGTTAATCTTGAAAACCTAGGCAAATTTCATATTTACTTTGTGTATGGACACCCGCTGGACTCACTTGGCTAACCAAGAGTGCTGCTTTGTGACTTTTAGGGGTGAGAGAGCAGCAACAGCGTTTGCTTCACACTACACACACTCTTGATTAGCCAAGAGTAACTTGCTGGCAACTACAATTTGATCATTTGATACAATCATATTTTAAGATTCATTTTCACACAAGCAAAACAAGCACTAGAGAGTACTGAAAATGTACTTAAGTATTTTAGCATACAGCATTCCTCAATGCAATTATTAAACTAACAACTACCATCAGCTTCACATTAACTTCTTTTGTCAGACAGGATTCTATCTCAGAGTAAAAACCCTTATTATAGTACACATAGAGTCATAGAATCACAGAGTTGGAAGGGACCACCAGGGTCATCTAGTCCAATCGCCTGCATAATGCAAGAAATTCACAACTACCTCCCCCCGCACCCCCAGTGACCCCTACTCCCACAATTCTTTTAATATTTCCCTACTATGAGGGAGGTGACTGGCATGTTACAGGTAGTGAACTGAGCGTAGTGAACTACTGACTTGTACACGTCTACCCAAGAAGATACTGACCATGGGATTGATGTGGTTTGAATGCATACCTTAACTGCAAAGGGGAATGGATAATACACTCTCTTAGGAAAGGTAGATGATTGAAGATAGAAATAATGAGTGGAGCTACTTAGCTACTAGATCATCACTGACAGTGTAATGCTGAACCTGTTTTCTTAGATACATTCATGCCATATCAAAGGTACTTAATTCTAAATAAATGTATTTAGGACCAAGGGATACAACAATATTTCCCAATCTCTAATAATAAAGACAAAATTTAACTGAGAATTAAAATTGGAACCAAACTTCACTTTTACACAGTAAAAAGGTTTCCTTTTCAAGAGCTTACAAGCCACGATTAGCCACCCTCAGAAGAGCCCACCCACTATTCCCACCTCTTGCCTCTTAGGGTACGCTAGTCGCTACTGTGCCTCATATGATGGCAAATCATTGTGCCGAGCATCTGGAGTAACTGAATTATCCAATCACACCCAATGCAGAAACTCAGCAGGCAGTTACTCACCTCCAGAGGAAGCATGACTGTAGTAACAGCAGAGATGGTGAACAGCTTCCCTTGTGGTGTGTGGGTGGACATTTCACTGTTACTTTTTGGTGTCACAGTACCTTCTTTTTCCAGAAACCTGCTTGGGAATTTCTGCTGTAGGCTTCAAAGAGTTTCTTTAAAAGCATACATATCAAAGAGGTCACCAATGCAAGCCAGTACTGTGTGTTCTATGCAGTTCTGAGTCCATGTACGATCATTTAAGTGGTAATCTATATTCTTGTAATGTAAATCTTCATAACAAGAAAGCATTGTGTGGACATACAACCCAATTAATTCCTTAAAGTCATAGCACCCTCCAAATATAAGCCACCTGGCACACTAACTTCAACCTCTCTTCAGTCAGTAGATGTACACTTAACAGGAGTATTATTCCAGATTTCTACAAGTCAAATCCTATTGCATTGTCTATTGGATGTCCCACCCTATTGATTGCATTGACCTATTCTATGCAATCTGCCTTGATTCCCAGTGAGAAAGGTGGACTATAAATAATGTAGATAGATAAATAAAATGTGTGTCAGAGGGTTTGGTCAAGGCTGGCTACTTTCTCACTTTGCTTCTGTCTTAATGAGCTATTTTGTGAACACTAAGAAATTAAAGGATATCATCTATGAAAAAGGGTACCACAAACAAAAAAAAATATTGGAGAGCACCAAGATGGGTGTTCTGTGTTTTATTAACTGTATTAAAATTTCAAAGCAAACCAGAACTTCCACAATTCACTTCAGTAAGAGTAGCGTATATAATTTTTTATTGAAGGTATACTTCTGTCTAAGTTAGAAAGACATTCAGACCGAGTAAACTCACTTGTATTCCCAACTGCGGTTTGTTAGCATTTAACCTGGAAGCGATCTAGTTATCTGACAGGGCAGTGTTTTCATGACAAATATCAAACAGTGCCATCCTAAGCAGTTCTACCCAGGTCTATTCAATGGGGCTTAGTCCCAGGACAATCTTTTTAGGATTGCATTCAAAACATACCACATCTGTGCTTGGATTAGGGGTATTTCAATAATACCGATTCAGAATAAAGGGTAAAAAAGTGAAAACATTGTAATATAAAGGTAACAGGCACAAATATAAATTTAAAGCAATCCACTCAATGTAACCTGCCTTGGCAGATCTTTTTAACTTATTGGGAAAGTCACTCGACTTCATATTGACACAAAGATGTGTAAATCAATACATTCAGAGCAAGTGATATATTTTAATTTAAAAATACTCAAACTATAGCAGTAAATCTATGTACTTAGCACATACAAATCATCAGACAGGCGTACTTCTTGGGATTTAATATCAAGATACTACAGGATCATGGGATGCACAACTCCACTGCAAATTTAAAATTATTTGATTCAGCTCTTCTCCCTGAACATTTTACAACTTAGTTGTACTGTACAGTCCTTGTAAAAAAAGCAACTGAAATCCTATGCATAGTGAGGCAGCTTAAATTCTGGCTATTTTAAATGAGATATAATCAGCTTTACTGTGCTCAAGATTACATCATATGATTAATAGGCTTGGCAAGATAAAACATGCCTATGTAGGCATCATAATATTCTAATTATTTAATTATTATTCTGATCACTTATTGAAGGAGGAGGAAAAGGAGGAGGAAGAGGAGGAGGAGAAGAGTTGGTTTTTATATGGCAAAACTCAAAGTGGCTTATAATTGCTTCTCCTTCTCTCTACAACAGGTATCTTGTGAGGTAGGTGGGACTGAGTTTGGAGAGAACTGTGACTAGTCCAAGGTCACCCAGAAGGCTTCATGTAGAGGAGTGGGGAAACCAATCCAATTCACCAGATTAAAGTCTACCGCTCATGTGGAGGAATGGGGAATCAAACCCAGTTCTCCAGATTAGAGTCTACCGCTCTTAACTACTATACCTCGCTGGCTTTCTTAATACAATAAGCGAAGTTATTTTATTGCAAGATTGATCTGGCCTGCTTACTGATTTGTGTAGGAAGCATTCTCCTCTGTATTATAGATATATTCCCACTTGTTTTACAGTTGCCAACTATTCAATAACTATGCAAAAGTCTAATGATAGATTTTTAATTTTATTAGCAAGATGCAATTTGCTTCCAACATTCGAATATATCCAAATATAGTGAGCAAGCATGGTGTA
Organism: Euleptes europaea; assembly: GCF_029931775.1. Taxonomy (NCBI): domain Eukaryota; kingdom Metazoa; phylum Chordata; class Lepidosauria; order Squamata; family Sphaerodactylidae; genus Euleptes; species Euleptes europaea. Next base: position 49,454,087 of record NC_079318.1, on the reverse strand, counting down.
GTGGTTTAAAATTTCAATTCCTACCACCAAATAATACTTTATATTTCTTTCACTGCCATATAACTTATTTTTTTCTGGATTCATCTTCAACTTTGCCTCCATGGAAATGATGTACAAATACAGAAACAGCCAATTTAAAATGAAACAGAGACTGAACAGATCAACCAAAGACCTCACATACACACTAAGCATGAAAGGGTGGGGTGTGCAACACTGACCGCCCCGCAATAGTACCCAATATAATTAGCAGTCATTCATCACATTGCTTTGGATCATAAACAGAAAGAATAATTCAACAGTAGTTTAGTCAGCAGCTGCCATTTGGTAAACTGTTTCCCCAGGATATTGCAGAGCAACAAAGCAATCCCATAATGTACCCTTTTGCAAGCTTGATGTTTGTATATATTCGGGTAAAATCAGGATTGAAACTATCCAGAACACTGGATCTTTGCCCATTTTAACAAGGAGAAAGATCTGATAATCCAAGACACCTACAGTTTTCTCAGAATTAGTTACTTAAAAGACATCTGTGCTAAGGGGTGCATAAAAAGCTTTAAGAATCTGCTCCAATCAAATCTGCACCAGGCATTTTGCCAAGAGAGGCCATTAAAGGCTTCAATGATCTCCTCCTCAGAGATGGACCCGCCAAGACAAATCCTCTCAGATATACTAGGGAGGTTAAGTGAGTCCCTCCTCTCCCAAGCTGTGGGTACTTTTAGCCGTTTGAACATTTTGCTAGAGAAATAAATGAACACTCTAGGAGTTTAACTTTAATTAGGCTGATAACAACAGAATTTCTCTGAACCAATACTGTGCTTGGGTTTTTGTCTGAACTGATTAACTTAGCAAAACAGCCAGCAAATTCTGTCACTCTACTGGAGTCATCTATTTTGTGAAAGTCAAGACCATTTGACACCTCTGTGGTACATGTACATAGACAGAGGCCACTTCCAGCTTCTCTAGCATAGTAAACTGAAGCACAAATGGACCTCATCCTCAAATAGCATTTTTTTTTTAAATGGAGATGCATCTGGAGACATTTTCAAACTGGCTTTGGTTTTCTTCTATAAAAGATAACAAAAATGCTCAGCTCATAATTACAATACATATATGTTGCCTGGGCAAAAATACTAGACAGGGGCTACCAACAACAGTTTCTCTGTGATAAGGACTACCTCAAGTTAAATAACAAACTGATAAGTGAATAATACATTGCAATATAGAGATTATGCATTTAAGTACTCTCCTTCACCTATGTTACTTGCCACAGTATTTTGTCTGACAATAGAAAAGAGCAAGAGTCCAGTAGCATTAACAAAATTTCCGACAGGATATGAGCTTTCACGAGTCACCGCTCACTTTGCAGTCCTATTGATAGTTGTATTTATGTTTTAAACACCCAAATAATAATTAGAAATAAATATTTTGTGTATTAAAAAATGATTATTCTAATCTGAAATAATCTGGGGAAACTATCAATAGATCAATATATTATTTCCTACTTTTTTGGGGGGTATGGTAACTTTGTTTGAAAATTACTTTATTAATGAGGTCTTGGCAACTTTATAATGGTGTAAGACTTTCCATAAAAATCAACAAATTGAAGAGAGGAAAGTGAACATATTGACACTATTTTTAGATGAACAGGTAAGACCTGTAATTAATGTCTGCTCTTTAGTGAAGAAAACAGATGTTTTCTTCACCACATAATTAGTGAAATTAATGAATTCTAATGCTTCCATGCAAATGATTTCTTTACCTCTGATATCAATCATTTCAACACCCAAGATATTTTCAGCTAAACCTATTCTCCAATATGCCAAAACTTCCACTTGATCTACTGTATTTATTGTGTAATGTTTTTTCTTCCCAGTTGTCTTTGAAGTGTTTTCTAACATTCTCCCTAGTCTGTCAACATTCTGACATCTATAATGCAAACAAAACATGATTAGGTATTATGACATTTGTATAATGGGTAGTAAACATCAATTACTGAATCTACAAGTCTTATCAAAATTATCTTAGATGGTGGCTGCATTTATACATGCAATAGAAAGAGGTGGTGTATCTGAAGTGCTAGAATGGATTATACCACTTCAAAATACAGGTGGGAAAATAACATTTTTTAATGTTTATCTCTGCAACTAGATCTCTGGTAAAGAGGGAGAAGATTGGGCTGGAACCTTTCCCATTTTTTATTTGTGGGGCCCCAGCTAGCCTGATCTTGTCAGATGTTGGAAGCAAAGATGGTCAGCCCTGGTTAGTACTTGGATGGAATACCACCAAGGATGTCCATGGCTGCTGTTCAGAGGCAGGAAATGGCAAACCACCTCTGTTCGTCTCTTGCCATGGAAACCATACAAGGTTGCCATCAAGTCGTCTGCGACTTGATGGCACTTTCCACCACCAACCTTAGTCTGAAACACTTTACCATCTCAGCACTCTGCCTCATTCTCTATCATGTGTAGATCATACCTTGCTGTATGACTTACAGTCCAATCTTAAAAATGCCTTCCTGGGAGTAAGTCCCACTGAATAGACCTGGGTAGTCCTGCTGTCCTAAGCAGAGTTACACCCTTCTAAACCCACTTACATTAATGGATTTAGGATGTAACTCTGTTTAGGACAGCACCATCTATCACTATCTTTAGAATTCAGCACTTTATAACATGTGGAGAACCTACAATATGTACAAAAGCTCCCAGGTCAACAAGTGGTTTCCTATTCAATGCAATATAAATAGTAGATTTTCCGATAGATTCCTTTGTGAGTTGAAATTAGCTTTCTACATTGAATGCAATGGAGATTCTAGCATATGCAGGAGCTCTGAGTATCACAACCTTCATTGTATTCTGGGCTACAAGTTGGGTTGTAGGAGCACAGAGTCTAAAACCAGCTTTACTATTTCTTACTTTTTCAGGGGGTTGTATGAATTTTCCCTGTCTACTTTTTTCTGTAAAGATTTATTAGAAGAAATGGCAGAAGAATTATCTGAATTACTGAGAAGTCATTGGAGGGCTCAACATTTGTATATGGCTCAGTTTTAAATGATCACATTACTATTTTTACACAGTTTTGTCTTTAATCTTTCATACTCAAAGTTAGCAGTTATCTTGAAAAATTAAAAGTGAGGGAAAATAATGCCATAAGATTGAAATGAACACGCTTCTGTGTGTGTGAAGTGTCCAGCTGTGATCCTATTGTGGTCTCCTTTTATAAAATACGACAAAAACATGCTTGTTATCTCACTGCACAAATACATATGCAATAGGACATTCCTTTTCATCTGCAGTTCCCTGAAGTATATGTTTCTGTTCATTTGTTTTATTATTTCATTTTCTTATGGAATCAAGATTTGTGGGGTTTTTTTTAAAACCCAATAATATTATAACTACTTGCTTTGATGCTTGGCCCCTTTTCAACAAGTTACAATGAAAAGTATTTTAATCACCTTATGATCAAAATATATTGGATTGCATCAAAGTTCAAGTTCAAGGGTATTAAAATGTGTAAAGGACACAAAGAGTAAAGTGGTTGGGTTATAGATTTTAACTTCTTAACTAGAAAATTGACTCAAAATAGATTTTCTAATTTACAATGAATCAAAAGAAAAAAACATTAGACCATAGCAAAAGTGGCACAAATGTATCAAGCAGCAAATGAATAAACATTTGAGAAGATTTATTATTAGAAATTGCAATAAATTTTCAAAAGATGAATTGATTTTAGTTAAAAGGTATAACTGACAATTTATTGGGCGGGAAGATGCATTATTTTCCAATTGTTATCCACCTACAGTAAAACTGATTTGTGTCCTATTGTATTTTATGGAAAAGGAGAGAGCAACTTTCAGTGATTTAGATTAAATGTATTAATCATAACCAGACACTGTGAACTATATATCTACTATTAAAGAAGATTTTTGACATTTAATTCTGTAGCAATATTTTGACTCTGTACCTCTCTTCCTAAATCTAATTCCTGCTACAGTTGGCAGATTTCTTCCTCTAAATTTTATGAGACTTAAAGTAGCATTTTAACCACCCATGCGGTAAATAATGCAGGATTAGAAATATTTAGTGTTTTGTTTCCCTTTGAAGAGTACAAATCCATCAAACCCAAAAGGGTTTTCTCTTTTAAAAAAAGTTATACAGTTTTAGCAATAGCCAATACTGGATATAGCAAAATCTATATAAAAGAATGCACAGGTCAAATATATAGTTTTTACACTATAGTATTCTGACATCTGTGAACTGAAAGTCTGAGACAACATTAATAACTCAGGGGAAAAAACTTTCATAATAGAGATTGTTATTAAAGTATTGTACATGTTTAAAAATCAATGGTAGGCAAAATCAGCAAGTGTCACAGAGACTCACATCTTGAGCCAACAAGAGGTATTTGTGAACAAGAGTAGGTTTCTGTGTGTGAACACAACACATTCTGAATGCGCTCTATATTTACAAAAGGGCTGAGTGGGATAAAAACTCAATTTCTAGTTTTTTGTGGTATATGTATGGCGATCTTGCTTGCACACAATTAACACTGACAGTATTTCTGATTACTTGGGGGCTGTTGCCCTGATCCGGATAGGCCAGGCTAGCCTGAGCTCGTCAGATCTCAGAAGCTAAACAGGGTCAACCCTGGCAAGTATTTGGATGGGAGGCCTGCAAGGAATACTAGGGTTGTGACATGGAGACAGGCAATAGAAAACCACTTTTGAATGTCTTTTGCCTTGAAAACCCTATGGGGTTGCCATAAGTCAGCTGTGATTTGACAGCAAAAGGAAAAAATCTAGCCCTTGATCCCAACCAACTACTGTAGTACTCAAAACGGTCTTTTACTCAACAGATAAACCTGTGGATCTTTAGGTGCTGCAGACTGTCCACATGCAAAGTTCATGTACTGATGCCTCAAATCTGAACTGCTTGGCCCTTAGCATTAAGTCTATTTATGTGATCTCCTAAAGAAGAGCTGAAGGTCAGAAGGACTGTATTTGTATGTTGTACTTGCCTCCATATATAGTAATACCCTGGCCTGGCTCATTCTTTCCAACTTTCTTTGAAGGAATGTGATGTTTTTATGAAACATAGAAAACCAATTTTAACATAAAGGTCCTTTCCCCCTGTGCTGTGTTTATTAACACTGGTCTGTATGGAAATATTGGTTACAGTGGAATTTGTAATTATCCCTGACTTCCGGGAAGACCTCTACTTACCTTACGGAATGAAATTCATCACTACATTTTTGAAAGATAGATGAGTAAAGGCAGGGATAGAAGAGTCATTGCCATTACCTTCTGTTATGATCAATTACCCTGCTATGAATTTCTGTTCTCACCAATGACACATTTGTGCATTGCAAATTGTACTGGAAAACAACCATTAAAACATACACCTCTCTCTTGAGAGGTCAAAATGCTTCATGCATGATTATTTCAGCAATCCTTACAACAAGCTCCCTAGCAGGTTCAGACTTACCATTCACACAGTAAGGCTGTACCTGAGAATCAGTGGTATGCCTAAGGCTACCCAAGTCAGTTCATGATTTGAAACGGGGAGTTCCCACTTCACTCCTTTGCATATTCTCAGCCACTAGCTACACCAGTTTTGAGAACATACTTTAAATTGCTGTAGTTGTAGGAGACTCTGTGGATACTAACATTTTTGAAGCATTACAATAGCAGACTGCTTCACTGAAGGAGATGAAAGTACATAGAACATTAATTAACATCAGCTACTGATAAGTTAATATTGCTGCAGTGAAGACAATGTGCTGGATGTATGTTTCTCACTGGTTCATTAGACAAAAATGAAATTCTATCATTTAGAAAATTATTAATCTAGAAAGTCATTTACCCACTATCACATATTAATATTTTTCTGCATTACTTGATGCATTGGGTGAATCCTGTAGTTGAATTGAAGAATTCACCCATCTTTCTGTGAATAAAGAGTACTATCATATTTTACAGCGTTTTAATGTTCGAAACACTATAAAACAGATCCAGGAAAGGAATGTATCTAAAACAGTGGTACTCATTCTGCAGCTTGCAGAAAGCCACATTTTTAATTAACATCGACTGAAAGAGCCACATGACTTTTCCATACCACCCCTCAATAATATAGTTGTTAATATTAATTACAACTTCTTAATTACAAGAGCACCTCTGAGCATGTAGGGTTGTCTCTCCCCACCACTGTTGAACCTGTGCATGCTTTACTTCCCTCACAGTCTTCGTTCTCTCTCCCTAGCACAAGGCCCACAGGTGAGATCAAGGTGGCCAAGGCTACTATGTCCCATGCTGGGTGGGGGTGGGGGTGGCGGTAGCTATGGAAGTAATAGGTGCTCAGGCTCCTCACTGCAGAAGCCTGCTCTGAGCCAGCCAGAAGTGTTGTGAAACCTCTCTTTGCAAGAAGCCTGTGTGCTCTCTAATATTTCCCTCCCTGACTTCTCACTCCGTTCCCGGCATCAGGCACAGTGGCTTAAGCAAGACAGTAAGACAGCCAAGGCACCCAGAGGGAGCAAGGTGGCTGTGAATAAAGGGGAGTAAAGGCACTACCAGCTCACTGAGGCCAGCTTGCTCTCTTTTCAGTAGGCACTTCGGGGGGCTGGGATGAGAGCACAGAGGGTACAAAAAAAGGAGGGAGGCTGTTACAGAGGACAGACTTTTTCTTCCATCCTTGGCACAAGGACCACACTTCAGGGAGGCTTGCAACCAGCCCTTCCCCCATTCCCACCACCACCAGCTATTTCAAGGTGGGAGCTGACTGCCAAACAAAAGCCTCACAGGGCGACGACCTTGCCCACAAGTGGTGGGCACCACATTGGAGAACAGTGCTTAGGAGAGTCACAGCTGGTAAGTTGAAGAGACACATGTGGTTCACAAGCCACTGAGTATCACTGATCTAAAAGATTATCCCTCCAGAAAGCAAGAAACCAAAGCAATGGTCTAGTTAAGGTGTCTTGAGGTCAGAACCAAAATACAGCTTTTGACTTTAAGATGTCTTAGAGTTGCCAGCAATGAGTTATTTAGTCCAATATCAGCTTATCCTATAACTAAAGCATACTTGACAGATACCTGTCTAACCCTCTTTTGAAAAAGCTTTAAAGGAAAGCTTCGAGGCAAATATTTCCATTGCTCAACTGTACTTCCTCGGTCACTATGCGAATTGACTTCTTTATATAGTTTAAAATACTATCTACTCCCTTACCTGATATAATACACAACAGCTGTGGCATCCAAAGAACCACAGATGTCAGCTTGTGCAATTGGGCTTTTCTCCCTCCTCTTTTTGGCTTCATCTCTTGCCTTTCTGGAGAACCATGAGACTCTCCAAAAGGACACACAATATTGGTTCTTGTAGGTTATCCGGGCTGTGTAACCGTGGTCTTGGAATTTTCTTTCCTGACGTTTCGCCAGCAACTGTGGCAGGCATCTTCAGAGTAGTAACACTGAAGGACAGTGTCTCTCAGTGTCAAGGGTGTAGAAAGAGTAATATATAGTCAGAAAGGGGTTGGGTTTGAGCTGAGTATTGTCCTGCAAAAGTATTGTCCTGTGAGTATCAAGATAATGTGCTAATGAGGGTATGGTATGTTAATATGGAACCATTGTATCCTGAAGTGATCTGTTAATGTGTGTAATCCAAAACTAATCTGTATGGCTATTGTTGAATGTTGTCTTTGTCTGGAGGTTTTTCAGGGCAGGAAGCCAAGCCTTATTCATTCTTAAACTCTCCTCTTTTCTGTTAAAGTTGTGCTGATGTTTGTGAATTTCAATGGCTTCTCTGTGCAATCTGACAAAATAGTTGGTAGAATTGTCCAGTCTTTCAGTGTCTTGGAATAAGACCCTGTGTCCTGTTTGTGTCAGTCCATGTTCAGCCACTGCTGATTTCTCAGGTTGGCCAAGTCTGCCTGCCACAGTTGCTGGCGAAACGTCAGGAAAGAAAATTCCAAGACCACGGTTACACAGCCCGGATAACCTACAAGAACCAATGAACTCTGACCGTGAAAGCCTTCGACACACAATATGGTTGGCCGACTGCAGGGTTGTTGTGGGGAGGGAGAAAACCAGGCCTAACTTGGGAACAGAACAGAAACACCTTCCAGTTGTCTAAGGTACTCTCTTGTTTCAAATACTGGAAAGATGTCAGCTATACACCCCACATTTCAAAGTATAGAAATCTGAGGAAAGAAAGTTAGGTATTTAGGAATTCCTGTCATCTTTGGTTATCTCATGAAGCTATGGGGCTCTGATCAACCATGAGCGAAGATGGATTCATCTTTTGTCATCTCCTGAGGGCAAATTTGTGTAAAGGCTACTTGGTCTAATATCTTTGCTGCAATCAGTGATCTGTCCAGTCCTACCAGATACCACAATATTTATTTTGAGATGTTCTAGAAATGCCGTTTCCTACAGTTGACACACTGTAGATAGTTGCTTATACTGCTGAGGTGGATATTACTAGGCAGCCTAAATTTATGAAGCAACATGGGTACCTCAAGCTGTTCTGAACTGTATGATCTGTGTATGTGCAGCACTTAAGAGGATGCCTCATCAGAATGTGCACTATTTATCCCCTTTCTTCCCTTCACAAGTATCAAGTAAGCATCAAAACCCATCTGTGTTAAAAGTGAAAGAATTAGGGCATCATCCCAATTCTGTTCAATGAGTTACATTTGCAACTTTACTTGAGAGATTAATCTTTCTAAAAGCTCTTTTGCTTTCAATGTAACAATCTAATAGCAGTAATTACTACTCATTCTGCATTACAAGATGTCATAGGTATTCCATTTTTTTCTAACTGTTTCCTTTGGATTTCAGCACTTTAAAGGTTATCTTTAAAATTTAGTCTGTGATAGCAAATAAGCACATGTGCTCTGACTTGACAGGCCAAATTTCCAAGGCAAACACACTGGTATGACTATGGAAAAACAAGCATATTGCCAGGTTGCATGTATAGCAGAATGTGCATGGTAACCAATACTAAACTGTACAATTGCCCAATAATGCAGGCAGATCTCTTCATCATTTCTATAAAACTGGTGCGCTTGCAGCAACCTACATACCTATAAATACCAGTCAAACTCAGTGTGCCTGGGGAGGGAGAGTGACTGCACTGTTGGAGTTGTTCTCTTCTACCAGCAAGAAGTCAATGTAAAGAAAATGACCCAATTACATATTTTCCCTACAAAAATTACAGAGAAAATCATAAAAAGCATATCACCCTCTCGAAGATATATGTCCAACTAGGCGAATCAGTAAATTGTTTTACACAGTACCTGGTACACTCTGCAAGGTTCTGACTACTCAAATATATCCAGCTTTCTAGAAATTATTTAACACTCCAAAATATTTCTGTATATGGCAAGTTATTACGACATCCACAACGTATTCTGCAGAAGACAGGGCTTAGTCTGAGACATTGTACCAGAAAACAACTCTTGACTCTCATTATATATATACACAGATACAGTATATCTCCATCAATTGAAACTTAATCACCTTTTTACAATTTAGAGGGGAATAGCAGTTTTTAGTGTGGTTAAGCCATGTATCATCAATACCATGAAGTTAACCTATCAGTTGTAATAGCTTCTATAAAATACCAGACTGAGATTGCAATAAGCCTGGAAAATGGGCTACAAATCCCAGATATGCTCAAGCAAGCAGTGAACCAAAAATAAAAATAGGGAGATCTGAAACTGGCAATTAGACACCATTTGTCTGATTCATGACCACCTAATGGTAAAGTTCATAGGTCAAGGTTTTAAAGCAGATTATTCAGTTAAGTAGTGCTATGCCTGAACAAAAAAATTAAAAAAAAATGTTCTTAGTTACTCAAAATGGATTCCACAGATTTTTTAAAATACTTTTTACATCCATTACATAATTTTATTAATAATGGTTCAAATAGAGGCTAGGTCAACTTGTATCTATATCTATTTATGGAACTGATATGGGAAAAGGATAAACTGTATAGTTTGGATTTCACTTTTTCTACAACACCAAAAAAAATGACTTTGGGGTAAAAGATATCAGGAAGCATTTCCATAATTAAAAGTACATTGCGTTAATACATACAGCTTCTCTATAATACACTTAATACTGTTAATTTGACCTTTAAGAAGAACATTCATGTTGGGTGCAATGAAAGAATACAGTTCTGAAAGGAGAACTGAGTATTAAAAATACTAGAAGAACCAAGTCTTACCACTCTCATTTATACCTTAAAAGAAAATTATTTTCAATTATGCATGAAGACTAGTTATTTAAAATGCTATCATTTAATGTTGATATAAAATTCAATGCAAGATGAGGGTCAGCCTACCATTGCTGTGGAATTTCCTGTAGCTTTTTTGATACTTCTTGCTGGCATTCCATGAAGGTGGCTAAATCTTGTCTGGAAATCTACAAAACATTACAAATTACAGCTCTGTTTAAACACAACCAACTAGTAACCCTAACAGCAGGGCCTACAATAGGGACAAAGCAATGGAAAGAAAAAACAAGACCAACATACCAGACTAGCTTAAAACAAACCACACAACTTTATTGGTTATAGTTTCTGGTGACTTTTCCAATTCTCTGGCAGAGACTCTCTGATGTAACTGAAATCTATTTGCTGACAGCAGACTCCCCAATGTTCTGGCTGGGTGGTGACCCAGGAAAAAGATTACCGTAAGTCAGGAAATAGTTTGAGTCATTCCACTTGCTCACTATCACCAGCCTGTGGAGGCAGCTGTGACATCAATTCCTCAGGTGAAATAGCCATGAGCCTTATTCTTAAAGCCCTTGAAGGGTCCCTTCGTTAGGGCCATACAGGAAGCCCACACTGCTTGCTCAGAAGGGCATTGGACACTGTCCTGTATAATGCTCCTCTTTCTCCCTAGAATGGGCTATACATGTACATGAAGTTCAGCTGCAAACAACTTATGGTGACCCCAGTTTTTAAAGAAAGTGAGAAGAAAAAGTGGGCTGCCATTGCCTTCCTCTGCAGAGTCTTCCTTGGTGGTCCCCGGTCCAAGTACTGACCCTACTTAGCTTCTGATGTCTGATGAGATTGGGTTATACCATATCATTCTACATCCTGAAAGAATGGGCTAGAGAGGGGATACCTCCAGTTTGGTTTGCCCTGGCTGATTCCAATCAGCTGACCTGGCTGGCCAACAGGAAAGGTCTGCAAGTGGCAATGTAGATGAGCTACAGGCATTCAATGCAGACCATGCCACTGCCCGGCACCTCTATCCTTTTCTCTCCATGCCAGACACAGTAATGTGTCCCTTCCAGGGCAGGAACCAACCTCAGAAATAAAATTCATTCTCATTGGGGGAAATATTTTATAACCAAATTGTTGGTCTAATTCAGCTAGCCCTTCCACATAAGAAGTGCTGAATAAAGTAAAAGCAGCCAGAACCAAGACTGGGTTGTTCACTATCTTCTAGTATTTGTACTCAAAATGATCTGACTGTAAAACCAACTACACAATTTAAGGAGGATGTAGACAAGCTGGAACGTGCGAATTTCCTGCACTGGGCAGGGGGTTGGACCAGATGACCCTGGCGGTCCCTTCCAACTCTATCATTCTATGACAAACAGTATATTATATAGCTTCAAAAGGCTGAGCTCACCATAACTCTACTGGAATCTGATAGTTCTAGTACACAGAATATTTTTTTGCTAATGTGAATACAGGCACATACTTCAAAAGTGAAATGGGGCAACTCAGCCCTGGTAAGCTTACCAGTCACACTTCTACTGTATTCATATGCTGCTTATCAGACACAGATCAACAAATGGTAAAGATCATAATTTCTGAAAAGCAGTGGAAGTGACTTCTCCCCTTTCTACCAAATTATTTGTGCTGCTATGCTGCTGTTTTGATATTTTCTACATTAATAATGATAATTTAAGGCCAAATTTTGCAAATGTGGAGCTTAAAAAAAATCAATGTTTTTTTCTGACAAAACCTAGCTTCTTGAGAAATGAATGTTGAAAGAGCATGATATAAACATTTTAAACTAATTGAGAGAGAGAGAGAGAGACTCACTCATCAAGCAACAGTGCAGGAGAATGAGCATTGATATACACTGAAGAGGACGACTAGCGAAGGCAAGGGAACAGAAATTTAAGAAATTCTGAGAGCTCAGTTAGAAACTTTGGATACAATGATGGACAAAGTGGCCCATACATCCACCTGACTGATGGGACGGTATTCAACATCTTCATAATTACACAAAGGATTAAGGCTTCATCGTATATTAAGATACCTTTCTCAGCTTTTAAAATCTGCTTTAAGACTTCGACCACAAACTTCGCTTTGCATTAACCATCCTGTAGCATCTATCACAAGTTTGAAATATATCATTCTGCCTTTTAAAATATTGCTGACCTCTTTTGCCTGAATGTGACATAAGAGGGAAACTGCCTGTTAAGATACTTTCAAAGACTGGATCAGGCAACTCTTTCTCCAGTTCTGCCGGGTCTTCTTTTTCCCACCAGGGAATGATCCCAGTAATCCCACAGGCACCACCAGGCTCACTTTCATGGAACCAGTCACTCTGCTCATCGTCACCTGTTTTGACAAACAGTTCATGTTAAAAGAAGATAGTCAGGCTTATTATCCAAAGCCTCACTTGCAATCAGAATCACTTTCCCCTCTACTGCTGTATAATAGTTGCACCTTTAGTGTAGCTCTACTCAGAGTACTATGCTTACTAGCATAACAACTAAGAGGACATTAACTGTAACATTTCAGATATGTGAAGAATAACACACTGGCTAACCTGTGGTAACAATTGTAGGGAAACCCATTTCAGGTGACTATACATTCCACATTAACAACAGACAAGCCTTAATTCCTGCAGGGAATTAAAAGGTATAAAACTGTAAAACCAGCCTTTTGCAGTTGATAATGGTATACAATTAGCTTAATTTCCTGATTTGTGTTGTATGTAAAAGGGCAGAAACAACCACAAACAGATGTAACCAAATAACATTAGTTTAATTAAGTTCATTAAGAAATAAGTTCTGAAAAAGCTGGTTTTAAATTAAACATGACAATACCACAAAAAACACTGAAAATGTACTACATCACCAAGAGTCTAGCAATATTTTACTGCCTCTTAAAAGAAAAATATACAAAGTTAAGAGTTTACATGATGTACTTCGCTAAATCAATGTTTAAAAGTTACATGCAAAACATACTCCACATCCTGTAAAACGCTTTTGCCATCTTCTTTCATTATAGAGCAACATTTACTTTCTGTGTAGCGCTGATGGTTGCAATGATAGTGCTGGCATACATTGTGGGTAGCATCAGGGATAGTATCACAGACCTACAGCCATTAGAAAAAATGCATCTGTTGCCCTAACAAGAAGAATATATTATCCTGGTAATGTGAGGTGGGGAGGAAAGGCAGCATGGTATAGCCCGATCTTGCCAGATTTCGGAAGCTAAACAGGGTTGGTTCTTGGAAGGGAGACCTCCAAGGAAGACTCTGCAGAGGAAGGCAATGGCAAACCACCTCTGCTTAATCACTTGCCTCGAAAGCCCCTTGCTGGGGTTGCCATAAGTCAGCTGCGACTTGATGGCACTTTACACACACAATGTGAAGTGAGCGGTGACAGCATAGCTGTCTTGACTATAATGGTGTGATCCTGCATGGTTCTGAGACTCCAGAATCTCTTGTTTGGTGACAATCCCTTATTATTCCAGTCTGACAAAATTACACTAAATGCATATACATTTCACAGCATAAGTCAAGGTGCTGATTGTAACCTTTAAAATTCCTTCACAACTTGCTGAACCCAGATTTTTATTTTATAACAGAGACTGTCTGCAGGTGGAAGGCACCAACAGAGAAACAACAAATCCTTGTTTTGAGCCAAGTTGCCTAGGGCCTGCCTTTGCCTTAACAATGGGCTTTAACAAATTTCCAATAAAAGAAAGTTCCTGAGTTTTGTGATAATATGTAGTGCTTTTGTGATAATATGTAGTGCTTTTCTATGTGCTCTTGAAGGTGTGCAAGTGTGTATGTATGATATAGCACTCTTGGTGAACTGGAAAGGTCAGAAGAGTGGACATTCCCTCTTTGATAACCTTTGTTAAAAAGGAACCCTTATTAACATCAGTGCTTAACAAAATAGGGAGTACTGCAGTATGTAGTAATGGCTTTATATCAATTTCAAAAACTATCATAATGCTGCATACTATACACACACATTTTAGTGTTAATGAACACATCTGGTATTCAATATTAGCATTCAGTTCACAAGCATGTACCTTATGTGCCTCTGCACATTAAACGGATTATTTTTGCCTTCTAACACCGATTCATTTTTGCAGGGTTTAAAAACAAACAAAACTTTGAAGTTCATTCCCAAAAGTTCCTAGGAAGTAGATTTAAAAATAAACCAACCTCTTGCAAAATAATATGCCATATTTACAGAACTTGAACTAAAAATTGTACTGCTTCAGTACCTTGCCTTCCCTCATCGTTGGTAAATAAACCAGCATCACTACTGCTCAGGCTGCTGGACTCACTGTAATAATGAAGAGAAAGAAACAGATCAAAAGCACAATTGACATCCCAGTTGTAAAATTTTAAACAGACAAGATTGAACTCGGATGAAACTTAAGCCTGACCAAAATCTAAAAGAAAATAAAATGATTTTTTTTAAAAAACAACAACAACAACCCACACTGCAAATATCCCAGTTCCATTAACTACACAGCATATTATTTTTTGGCACATAAAACCACAGGAATCTAATAGGACCCTGACAGTAAGCCAGATGTGACTGCAATGAGGTGCTGACACAATTGATGCATTTTATTATCTGTTCCCATCAAATGCTCACTGCTCCATTCTTATGCCGGGCAATTCAGCTTGATCCCAAACACCACTGCTCAATAAAGGGGAGGGGGGCACTATCAAAAGCATTCCTTCCCCTACACATAAAATACAGGTATTGAGAGAATGACTTTTCTTAACATTCGTAAAATATTCTGGAAAATACACTACATAAAGATTCACTATAATTCTATTATCTAGAAGAAGAAACAATGTTTACAATAACGACAACCTATTAAATCAAATAAAGGTCACCCTGAGAAAAATGAAAATGATCAATATGATAACAACAAAGAAAAGGGGGGAGAGAGAGACACTGTTTACCATTTATTTTCCTTTAATTTCCAACTGACGGCTGCTTCAGACATTATACTTTCTCAGACACTCTCCAAACGTTTTAGCAGTACATACACAAATGTAAGCATGTGCATGCAAATACAAGTATACCACTGTGTGCACTATTCAGTTCATGCACCAGGGATCTGGGATTGGCTGTGAAGGCAATGATCCAAACGCTTGCTGCCAAATAACCTACAAAGCAGCAAAAAAATTCATCAGGGCACCATTTAGGAAGGCCCTGTGTTTCAGCTACATGTGATTATTCTTCAGAAGCATTGATCTCTGCAGTTATTATGGGGAGAAACGTAATCACAGCCCACGCTTCTAAAATACATTGCTTTTTTAAGTTTTAAAATTTGCTGTGAACCTTCAACCACGTATATTTGAAATGTTTTTTTACCCTGCAACTAAAACATGAAATGGAGATTCTAAAGTTTATATTTACTATAAGGAACATTTTTTTCTGCTGTATGAATACCACAGAAGATAAGGAGATAGGTTCCATTAGAAAAATAAATAAAAAGCAAGTATAACACCTTACTATAATCTAAAATAAAAATACACTACTGCAACCCTAACAAAGCTATTTATAAATGTAATCAAGACAAGAAATTAGGTATACGGATCTTTGTGAATTATGATACCTTAGCCCATTGTACACAAACAGTTATATAACATATTAAGGTTTGTCAGTTTTCGTGACAATTTGTAAAGAGAATGCCTTAAACAACATTGTATTACCTAGTTGTGCTCACTCATTCAACCACAAGAAGACAACTTGGAAGCATTTCAGGGTTATTCTAGAATTGCCTCGAGAAGCAAGTGGCAATTCAGGCCAATAGTGCTTTCTACAAGCTTCCGTTGGTCTACTCACATCTGAAGATCTAGCAGGCATTATATATCCTTTTTTTAGCCTCTACAACTGACCACTGAAATACACTCTATGTGGGGCTGCTCTTGAAGATCACTCAAGTTCTTCCATTAGAGCACAATCCGATAGCTCACTTTGAGTGGGGTTATATGACTGATGCTGCAACAGCATCCCTCGATATCCGCTTTCTGCATGTAATTCAAATCGCTGTCATTAACTTAAAACCCTTAAAACCCTGAGCAGTCCTGCCCCTGTACCAGTTAGGAAACACCTTGTCATAGCTATGCCGTCAACCTGCTGACGTTGCCTGAGGAAGCCCTACTTCAAGCCCATTCTATTCAAAATGCTACACTTCCCCCAAAGTAGATATCACATTAGAGAGCCTCCTCAGAATGCAGGTCTGCCAGTTTCTCTGCGTGGGTTGCAGAAGGCATCTTCTGATCATTTATTGGCTATTTTAAGCAACAGCTTAGTACTTTAGTTTATTATCATTTGTTATTTAATACTGTATTCAACAATTACCAAGCTTACTTAGGAGGGCCATCATACCAGTTGAGGGAAAATAAGTTGATGCTATATCAAGGGTGTAAAAACAATATTGTAGATAAGTGCAGGGTATAAGAGAAGTAATTTCTAAAAATACAGTGGGAAAGATGGAGAGAGAGTAAAACCAATAATGGTGGAAGCTGCTGCCCCCAAAAAATATTATTTTAATTTGCACATTCTCCAATGGCGAGTTGGAAGCCCTGCTGGGCAGAAGCCCCACCCATTTTCTAAAAACACTTGGTGGGTACTGGAAAAAAATGTTGGTGGGTGCCATAGTGCCCATGGGCATCATGTTGTGGACCCCCATCCTAAATTATTAGCTTACAGAAGTTCATGCAAGTAAAACTCCTGAATTACAGGATTCTGGCTGATTTATAATCTGCTAGCACTGGGTGGGGGGTGACAATAAAGTATCTACATTATGAACAGAGATGCAATCCATGTAACTGGCAACTGCAAATACTCATTTTGACTTGGCCAAGCATAACACTAAATGCAAAAGTGTGTCAAGGCTTACTAGAGGGGTGAGAAGGGGGAAAACAAGCAAGCAAAAAACTGCAATGTATAATAGAAATGCCCCTTATTTCTTAATTTGGGAAAATTTATTCTGTATTTAGTGTTTTGCCCATTGTTAAGTAGTACTTTACTTAAGTAGTTAAACTTTAGGCATTAACTACATTATATCCAAATATTTCATCTTATCAAATGAAGAAAAAATGTGCAACTGTACAATCTTGTCAGATCTCAGAAGCTAAACCTGGTTGGCCCTGGTGAACGCTTGGATAGGAGACCACCAAGGAATACCAGGGTTGCTATGCAGAGGAAGGCAATGGCAAAACACCTCTATTAGTTAGTCTCTTGCCTTTAAAACCCTACTGGGTTGCCATAAGTCGGCTGTGACTTGACACCACATTATAAACGCAATATAACATCTTGAGACAGTATAACTGAACCTGGGACATTCAGCACACAGAATGCACGCTCTGCCACCAAGCCACAGACCTTCACCTATAGGGCAAAGGAAGAACATGTCTTCCAGGCTGAAAGACCCAAGTTCAATTCTCAGCATCCTAAATTAAGGAATCTTAGGTAGCAGCTGTTGGGAAACACCCTTCTGTGCCTGAGACTTCAGATGCTGATAGTATTGCAACAGATGGAATTCATAAGGCTGAAGTTATTAACAGTGCAACGGGCTTACATTGAAGTAACTCTGCACAGGGTCACACTGTAAATGTCCTAACCACCACTTAGAATTTTTCAGATAGATTGCAAATGTCATCCATGGGATAATGCATGAAAAGTACATTGCAGAAAAAACTTTCAGAATTAAAATGTTGACATCAGGAGCTGAAATATTTAACTATAATAGGAAGTCTCCAAATGGTATTAGATGGCACACATGTATTACATTTTAATAATAGAATACAAGAATACCTTGCCATCAATATGTCAACACTTGGAAGTCAAACAAAGTTGCTTTTGAATTAGCATTAAATGAAAAATGGAACATAACCTGTCACTCATGTTTTCATCCGAGCCCTTTTGTTCCTCATATTCCATTTTATCCTTGCTTGCCTGGTTGATTTCATCATTCTCTATGACTACACCTTCATCCAAAATTTCTGGTCCTTGCCTACTTGCAGTGAGTTTCCTTTTTTTAACTTTGCTCTTTATTAGTTCTTGATGTTGGCAAGATCTGTTGTCATTGTCCATTTCTTGATCCCTAATATCCTGTTGCTGGGGTAAAGTCAGTGTGTTTGTTACTTCCGAAGGTAGGTCAATTGCCATTCGTTTCACCTTTCGCCTTCTACGCAAAGTCCTGTTTCCTAAATTGTCGACTGCTAGATCAGGTTCATGCCACAGAGGCCTTTTACCTCTGAGATTGGTTAAATTTGAAGATGGTCTGCGTTTTGCAACCAGCAATTGATCATCAGAATCACTATGGTCTTTCTTATTATTGGCATGATTTTCTCTATAATCCTTGTTTGGTTCTTCAAGGCTGGAATCAGAGCCTTCACTTAAACAATGACCAGTCTCCCAGGGGTGATGGGTGTTAAATGAACGTCTTTTTCGGCCCCTTCGCTTTCTGGCCTGACGTTTTAGAAGACAAGAAACACTGTGCGAATGATCCCCTGTATCAGCAAAGCCGCCTCTTGCTTGCTCTGAACTTTCCTCCAGTGCCGAGACCAGATCGTGAACTAGTTCCTCCATAGTCTTACTGAAATGCCTGTATTTGGGGAACGGGAGTGGGGGTGACAAAGAATTTCCAATTGTAAGTAGCAACATGAAAAAAGTACTGATGAACAATTAAAATTATAATTAGATATTCTAATTCTTCTAGCAATTCATTTTTTTAAATTTGAAAGGCTATTTTAGCAAAAGCTGTTCTATTTTTGACGTTACGTTCAGTAAAAAATTGAATACACAACTTTTAACCAACAGGGTTTGCAAATTCCCTTACTAGGTCATCAGTGGCAACAGTTTCTTCCCATGACAACCACTCTACTAAATTTCTCTGCGCTACACAGAACGTAAAGGAAAGAAAGAGGTCCGTCTTTCCAGACAGAAACGCTACTTCCACTTTCTACAAGAGCCCAGAAAAAACAAACTTGCTCCTCTCCAAATCCTCAGTCACACAGAGGACTTGGGGCAGGGCAGGATACTGTTTTTACCTTATACGGAGCTTCACAGAAGATAAGAAGCTGTTTTCCCCTCCCCCTGTATTTTCATAGGCCCTAGAGAAGTGGCAAGATTGTTTCACACTTTGAAACCCTGTGGTATATAAAAACAAGTCCCTACTACCCCTCTAACATTCTCCGCAGGCACCTCAGGACCCAAGGAGAGGAGATGGGTCTCGTTGCCTTTTGCGTGGATCTTTTATGGAAGAAGCACAAATCTCTCACGTTCCTTCTGCCAACGCAGCATAAGACAGACCACGGCCACTGTGATCCTTTGGCATTAGCAGAGGACACAAGAAGGGAACGGGTCAGTGATTTCCACAAATAAAAGACAATCACTAAGTCAAGCCAAAGCCTCTGGTCACCTGGGCCACATTCAGACCTCACAGCAAGCTGCAATTCAACTCCAGTTGTGCAGGGCAGATAGTTGCTTTGCTCATACATGCCATTCACTTCTTCCACCTCTCTTCTTCCATGAAGCCTACATAAAACTTCCCAATTTGACCAAGCTCCAATTCACTGTGGCATCCAAATGCAGGTGAATGCTGTAAATAAAATCCAGTGCATCAAGGTACACACATTGCAATATCACAGGCGTTTGATCAGACTGGGATGTATGAATGCTGCACACTTCACTAAAATAAGATCTCACAGGAGAGTTCTTTTAAGACTTCATAGACTCCAAGGCAAAAATTTTCTTTTTTTTATTTACATGCAACAGAGAATAATAGTTTATTGGAAAGGTACCAATTTAGCCAAGGGACAGTAACTGCAAAAGAAAAAGGAAAACCTTCTAAAAACCTTTAATAGACTAAAGGGACTGAACTGTGTTGGGAGAAAGGTGGTCCTAAAATATATCAAATAAATAAAGGCATGGCTTTATTTCCAGATTCAAGCATTCAGCTGACTAAGTGTCATTTACAAATTGAAATTGTTCAAGACTTTCTATTCCTTTGCTCCACCATCAACCAAAAGGGAGACTGCAGCCAAGAAATCAGAAGGAGATTGAGACTGGGAAAGGCAGCCATGAAGGAGCTAGAAAATATTAAGTGTAAGGATGTGTCACTGGCCACCAAGACTAGATTAATTCATGCCATCGTATTCCCTATTACTATGTATGGGTGTGAAAGCTGGACAGTGAAGAAAGCTGATAGGAAGAAAATAGATTCCTTTGAAATGTGGTGTTGGAGGAGAGTGTTACGGATTCCGTGGACTGCCAAAAAAACAACTCAGTGGATTATAGATGAAATCAAGCCTGAACTGACCCTAAAAGCTAAAATGACTAAACTGAGGCTATCGTATTTTGATCACGTCATGAGACGACAAGAGTAACTGGAAAAGACAGTCATGCTAGGAAAAGTTGAGGGCCGCAGGAAAAGAGGAAGACCCAACAAGAGATGGATTGACTCAATAAAGGAAGCCACAGCCTTCAATTTGCAGGATCTGAGCAAGGCTGTCAAAAATAGGACATTCTGGAGGACTTTCATTCATAGGGTCGCCATGAGTCGGAAGCGACTTGACGGCACTTAACACATACACACATGGTGGAACAGAATTCTCAAGCAGGGATTCAACACAATTGTGGAAATGAATTATTCTATCAGTGTACCATCTTCGTTTTACCAGTTCCTAGGATGTTCCCTAAAAGTGTATATTTGAATAGCTATGGGATGAACCATATAGTGGGGCATATTTAGAGAACTCTAGGTGAGCTACTGAAAATCCATCCACAGTTCCAGTGCACCACAGGTATGAAGGAGGTTGATTCTGGCTTGCAAACCATTTGCATAGCTAGATTAGCACACATAGAACAGATATTAAAAGTTTGTTCTCAGTCACATAAGTCACCTAATTGGGAAAATGGTTTCTGGCAGTACCCACAAGGAGTGAACAACCTAGCCTTCTGTGTTGCAGATATTAAGAACCAGTTGTGTCCATTACTATAATAGAGAATAATTTAAGATCATTGTCTTCTAGTTGTAGCCAGGCTTATAATTTAAATCCAAGTAATGACCACTGATTATTAACTGGGGGGGGGGGGAACGAGATGGAACATAATTTTTTATGAAGGAAGGACTATATAAATCAACAATTTTAAATTGTTTGTAAGTGAATTAGAACTTATTGAAGCCTGCTAAAAAGGGCGTTCCCAGGCCGAAAGAGGTTCTGTCCCTGGGAAAGCCCCCCCTTGATGCCAGCGCAAGGCTGCGCTGGTGCCTATGACTTGCGCTGCAGCACATCTCCCCAACACTGCATAAGTGCCATGCCACCGACGTTAGTACCCATTCAGCCAGCGCAAGTGTCACTAACGCCAGCGGCGGGGTCACACCAGCTCCCATCTCCCTTCACCCCCACCTCCTTTAGGACTGTGCAGTTAGTATTGCTTAACATTTTTACTGATAGTCCATATAACTACTAGTCCTGTTTGAGGGCTGGTACCATTTCTTATAATATACTGGTACACGCAAGGATGCGAATTGGGCCTATTACAAGAGTGCACAAAGTACTGAAGCCCTTTCCTGTGCCACCCTATCTATTCGGAAAGTATTCAGCTGCTTCACCAGGGCAATATCACAGCCAGAGCAACAGCTCACTCCCAATCTTGTTTTTTTCTAGCACAGCAGACTACAGATTAAGCTACACAACACATTTTGTAGCAACTGAAATGAGCATCATTGGCATTACTGTAATAACAGATGGACCCTCATCATATAGACAGTGTGTAAAAATATACTGGTACACGGCATATGTAACCATATGGGACCAAACTGTCTGTATGGCACAACTACATAATGACGCAAGCTTCATCATGTTCCTGATTCTTCATGGCAGAGGACATGCTGTAACAGAGGTATTTCTTTTTTCCATAAATCAGGTAAAAGAGCAAATATGTGGAGAAGAGCCTTCATTTTTCCCTTCCCAAGATTAGAAAGCCTCAGAGCAACATGAGAAATACAGTGCTGGCTGAAGAGGGAGAAAATTATGTCCACTTATTCTGCTTGTTTGTTTTATTCAAAAAACCGGGCTCAGGGCGGCTTCCAACAACAAATACAATCATAATAACTTGCAAACTTCAACTTCAGCATTGCTCTACATACTACAACTGTAAAATAACTTCTAATTAAGTACAAAATAATTTCTGATTAAAAGCTCATTTTGTTCGTACCATGTATGAATGGCATGTAAAAATGTACTTACACTCCCAGAGCTATGAAAAAAGTTGAATACTTCCATTCCCAATAATCATGGGATAGGGGTACAACCTAATAGAGTGTGACAGGGTACAAGGGAATCACCTGTTTTCATACTATGATTGAGTTGGCTGTGCTGATTTTCAGGAGGCTATCCTGGTTAAACCAGTGTAGTGATGAGGCAGTTCTTATCATTAGCCTCTGTACTCCACTCCACTCCACAGTAGCTCTTTCTGGACATATCACACTGTCAGTGCTTCATGTTGCTGCTCTTATTTCCTTCCCACATCCCCTCTCGACATTTCTCCTCCCACTGTCCTAGGCCATAAACTTTCACTCCCTGGTTGCATTCACCATGGACTACATGAGAGACATTTTTGTTCTGCTGCCACCATGATTTCATTTGAGAGAAGGTAAAATAATTTAAATAAGTTAAAGAAAACCTTGTTTGTTTACCAATATTCCTAACTACTGTTACACAATGTTATTTTAATTTGATTTACACTATATTCTCTTATTTTGTTAATATTTCATATATTGTTTGTTTCAGTTGTGCTTTTTGTGATCTTTTTGTATAAAAAGGTGACAAAATTTAGTAACAACTTTAATTATAACCATGGAAATCTTCCCTCTTCCTACCCTGCCGTCAGGGATATATTTCAACTAGACAGTGCTTACAGCTGAAAATGCTAAGCATTCCCTCTCCTTGCAAGACCTACTGTCTTTACAAATCCTAGGTTTTCATGATAAAATACAATTATTTATTCTTCACCCATTTTTAATCTGACCCAGTTATATTTTGTCCCCACTTCTTGCCTATATCTGTTAAACATGCTAATAAACAACAGAAGGCAAAATAAGAAAGTAGATTTCAATTGCTGCTACTAACCATACTCCCACAAATGCACCATTCTCAATAAACAAACGAGACAGAACTCTCCTAGGCAGAGAGTGCAAGTAACACAGAAAAATATTAACCTTGTGATGAAAAAGGTGCTGCTAATTCCCACATTAGATCATCCCCCTCCACAGCCACACTTGCTAGCTTCATTCCACATACACCCACCAGCCAGCCATCAACATACAGAGGGCACCTAGCCCCAGAAACACCTTCCTACTGTCCCAAGGGGTCTAACACTCCCATTTCACCCTGAAGGGACTATCTGCCTCTACTGGTGCCCACGCCACTCTCCTTTCTGGCCCTGTGCAGCAGCCTCTGTAAGCTTTGCTTCTTTCTAAATCCAGGCCCTTTATTTTATCACTATATAGTGCGTCCAGAGCCCTGACCTGGATGGCCCAGGCTAGCCTGATCTCATCAGATCTCAGAAGCTAAGCAGGGTCAGCCCTGGTTAGTATTTGGATGGGAGACCACCAAGGAACACCAGGGTTGCTGTGCAGAGGAAGGCACTGGCAAACCACCTCTGTTCGTCTCTTGCCATGAAAAACCCCAAAAGGGGTTGCCATAGGTCGGCTGCGACTTGAAGGCACTGTACACACACACACACACAGTGCGTCCAGATAAGAGTCGCCAACGTTTCAACCAGTCCCTGCATCTGGGCCTCAGGAAGCAGCTTGATGGGCACCCAGTAGCTCAGTGGTTAACCTTTTCTGCTCAATGGTTCTCATAGGTTATCCGGGCTGTGTAACCGTGGTCTTGGTATTTTCTTACACCACCCGGATAACATACAAGAACCAATGAACTCTGACAGTGAAAGCCTTCGACAATACTTTTCTGCTCTATTCCCCCCTTTCACCATTGAGACAGCAAGGTAGACTTCCCCTGACTATGGAAGATCCACTGATTTAGCAATTGGTAATAATCTCTTTTCCTTTCTGTAAATGTATTGAAATGTATTAGGACAGCAAGGGAATAGCTTGTTGCTGGGCAGGATATCTCTGTGTGTGTATGTCTGTGTGCTAAGGAATTGGGGCAAGAGTCACGGAGGGTTACAGTAAACCATAACAAGAACTGGGTGAAACTGTTACTCTACTGCCGCCTCTATGTCTGTAGTGCTATCAGCTTTACCCTGAATGTTGCTGGGTTGTCACATCTTGAATTTGGATAAATATCGCTCCCTCAGTACAATCGGGGCTCAGAGATTTCTGCCCATTAGGGCCTCTGAGTCAGCAGCTGCAAATAAACTGTTTTCTTGAAATAACGATCTCAGGTCTCTCTCTCCCCCCACGAACCCCCGTTTACCACATCACCATTGCTCAGAATATAATCCCCCCCTTCCCAAGACAGTCTAACTCGAAAGGTGCATTCCCAAACAACATGCATATTTGCTGAACAGTGGTCCCAATTCCCCCCCCCCCCCAGGATCTCTAAAATTCCCCTCGGGGTGGGGGGGGAGCGGAATCCCCCCCTTGTTGAGACCCCAGGCACTAGCTGCGACTAACGAGGCTCCCATCCCCATGCTGTAGCTCCCCTGAAGGACGTCCAGCAAAGGCTAAAGGGCAGGCCCGGCCGCGTTCCTCTCCTCCTCGTCATCTGGAAACCTCCTTCCCTGCGCCGGGCCGCCTCTCAAGCTTCCCTGTGCAGAAGGGCCTGACCCGGCGTCTCCCCCTCCCCCCCCCCACTGGGCCAGGGCCTTCCCCAACCCCTTTCCTCGCCGCCCCTCACCAGCTCTTCCTGGCGGCCGGAGGTCTGCTCGGGTTGGGCTCGGCCACCCGGAACATGTACCCGGCCCCCGCCGTCGGCCGCTCCCTGGGGAGGCGGGTGCCGCTTCGCAGAGACTCGGGAGGGTGGCAGTCCACCGGGCCCCTCTCCGGCGGCGGCGGCGGCAGGGCCTTTCACGCCCCCATGTTGGTATCCCGGAAGCGGCCGCGGCGCTGGAAGGAAACAGAGCTGGACCATTGCGGGCAGGGGGGGGAAGCATCGCCGCAGAGATTCCCTGGAGGGGCTACGCTCCCCCCGGCCTCATCCGCCTCCCCAGCGCCGGGCCACGCTGGGCTTCTTCTCCCCTCTCTCCGTAAAAGAGAAGGCGTGGAGGAGGAGGAGGCATTTCTTGCTTTCCCCCCCCCGCAGTCCCGCCTCGTGTGGTACAGCCCGGTTGCTATGGCGACCGCTTGTACACCATCCCTGGGAGCCGGCGGGACGGGGGGGGGGGGGGAAGATGGCCACCTTGTTCAGGCTGCAAGGGAGGTTGCCTGGCTTCAAGGAGGAGTTTTTCCAGAGGAACAGGTAACCCCTTCCCGCAGCTGTTGTGATCTCTGAGGTCTGGATGGTCCGCACAGCACGCGTGTCCTGGTACCATCCTCACGTAGTTTTACTAATGGGTCATTCCAAACCTTTTGCTGTGGTTGTTAAGGAATTGCACCGTGATGGGGCGGCAGAAAGAGCTCGAAAAGGCATTTTTAAACCGTGTAAACAGGCCTTTAGTTAAAATTACGTAATACAATACTTAAACGTACATGGAAATGTAGCCCATATCCGGTATACTTTATATTCAGAATGCTTTATTTGTTTATTTACATTATTTATAGTTCACCTTTCTCACAGGGACTTGAGGCGGATTACACATAGTGAGTACAAAGTGGGACATTCTGTAAGCAATGCATTAGGATTGCAACCACCAGAAAGAACTGGAGCATAGCACAACTGTTAACATGGCACATTAACCCATGGTGCAAAAATTACATAATGGGATCCTACTTACAGGGAGCTAGTGCAAAATGTCACTGCTCAGCTATTATCAGGAGCTAGGTGGAGCATGCATACTACTTCTATTCTGCAGATTCTCCACTGGCTGTCCTTCTGTTCCTGGGCTCAATTTAAGGAATTGGCTATCGTATACAAAGCAGTTCCTGGCTTTGGTCCCTCTTATTTGTGAGACCCCCTATCCTCCGCCATGAGAGTGTCGCTCATGTCATCAGTGGCTTCTATGGTTGCCAATCTGCAAATGGACAAAACCAACAGCTGCCTGTACACATGCTTTCTCCATTGGGGCTCCCACCTTACGGCATGGCCTGAAACAGGGAATTAGGCAAACTTCCCTAAGGGAGGGATTTTGTCTTTCTGGTGCACCTTTGGGAGGTCCCTCTCTAGAGTACCCCCCCCCCCCTTAGACTTGGGACAGTTGATGATCTAAATGTTTGGTAGGTTCATATGAACGAAGGCAGCCCTTCTTGAGCCTTATTTATTTACTTGCCTTTCTCCCCAATGCAGACCCAAAGCAGTTTATGTATTTTCCCCCTCCTCCATTTTATCCTCACAACTCTATAAGGTAGGTTAGGGTGAGAATGTGTGACTGGCCCATGATCACCCAGCTAACTTTCATGGCAGAATGGGGATTTAGGGCTTTAAGGGTTAAAACCAACACTTTAAATTGGCCTTGGAAACCCATGCTATTATTACATGATTAGTGTTATATGTTTCAAATGACTTGTCCCAGTTAATATCCTCACAATTGTATCCTGAATTCCTTTTGTTTCTGGAGTGCATTCTTTAATTTGGTCATTCCTAGGATATGGATTACTCTGGTTAGATTGTTACTGTTTGCTTTCAATACAGTGATAATAAGCAAACATTATGGTCCTCGATAAGTTGTTGACAGGCTAAACTTGTTTTAAACTCTTGAAGGAAGACATAGTAAATATAGTGCTTATTTATTGTGCGTTATTTGGGTTTTTTACGGTTCATGAGAGCACAGACTTATTCAGACAAAATCATTTCTATTATTTTTCTGCTCTTAGATAAAATTGATCAAATTACAGTTATTTCTTGTGTTTTCAGACGTGTAAATGAATATCGAAAAATGGAATATTATGCTGCTGTAAAGATTCAGAGTTGGTTTCGGGGATGCAAAGTCCGGGCATACATCAGGTAACTTGATTTGCAGCCAGAACCAAATGGGCTTCCTAGAGGCACCTGGTTGGCCACTGTGTGAACCGACTGCTGGACTTGATGGACCTTGGTCTGATCCAGCATGGCCTTTCTTATGTTCTTATGTATTCCAAGAAGTAAAGACTTCATATTACAGCAAATGAAACAAGTACATCTCAGACCACTCCTGGATTCACTGCCTGGCCTGGCTGAAAACACAAGCTGCAAGCCATGAGCTGAGGATCCTTGGACTCCTGTCCTTTGGCTCTTGCCTGTGGCCACATCCAAACTACCTTGGGTACCTGAGACAGGAAGGGGAAGAATAATCCTTAGCAAAGATGTTACGCAGATGACAAAGATGCTCTTCTTACTATTGAATTACTTAAGGAAAGTCTATGCCACCTTATCAGTGTCCTGCTTGAGGCAGTTTACAATTAAAATAATGTTACCCATATGACAACAACAATCCATAAAAACAAACCCAAGGACATAAACAACATAAAACAGGCCTTTAAAACAGACCTCAGACCAGAAGCAGACCATTTAAAAAGCTAGAGAGATAAAAGCTATAATTAAAAGCCTGGGTAAAAGGATATGTTTTGTCCTGTCGTCTAAAATACAGTGGGCCCCAGGTGATACTCCAGGGGCAAGGTGTTGCACAGGCAGGGTGCCACCACAGAAAATACCCTGTCTGTAGTCCCCATCCTAAATCAACAGAGAGATCCATTCACTAACTTGTGTTTTCAGTAATTTACTTGTTTGCCAAGTCAGAGATATGCCTGAAACTTTATTGTTTGGTTTCCTAAAAAATCTGGTTTTGCTTTATAAACAAAAAAATTTCATCTTTTTTAAATGAGAGAAATTGATAAACTCTTCTGATTATTTTATTATTATTATTATTAGAGTAAGTGGGAGAAAATAAGTTTAGTCATTTGTTTGTGTATGCTAGTCACAGGTTTGATTTCACCAAGTTAAATTTATTTGATAAGGATTCCTAACAGTGCAGAGTTATACCCTTCTAGGTCCCTTGGAGTCAATGGGTTTAAAAGAGTGTACCTCTGTTCATGATTTCACTCCAAGTTGTACATTGACATTATTTTTGTCCTTTTAAAATTGGCTTTTTCACTTGACCTTGAAGTAAATAAACAAACAAATTATGCGTCCATGCTGCTCTGCTTCTGGGATTACAGTGTGTATATGGTGATAGTAACTCGTTTTGCGAGGCTGCAACATGGAATTTCCTCTTGTACTTTTAGTTGTGTAGATGAATCTGGATAAAGCCCTGCTTCTTCCTAATCTTCCTATGGTCCTGTCATTCATGCATTACCATGCCTTTTGCGAAGCACACATAAAAATCATTTTATCAGAACTGGTAGGATTAGCAGGCAAGAGAAACCATTATTTACTTGTTTCCCCACTCAGCAGTGGTTTAAAGGTAAAAATGGAACATTCAGGTTGCAGTTGGGCAAGTAGCGTTGCCACCCTCCAGGTGGTTGAGAAAACATACAGCACTGGCTCATAAGAACAACTAGCAAGTTATAATTACAATCACTTTTACTCAAGATTCAGTATAGAAATACTACAAAAATACTACAAAAAAAAAAAAAAAAAAAAAAAGGGGGGAATAAATGTGAAGCCACACAGCCGGTTACATCACCGGAATAATTCAGCAAGTACAAATACCCAGTTCAACCAACTGAAAAGAAAAGTCCAATTCCTCTTGTTCTTGTAATCCACAACTTCTGATGAGATTCAAGGAGAATTCACGTGTAAATCAGTTCATCAAAGTAACATCTTCTACGCTGATATTCAATGTAACGAAAAATGGTGGCAAAAAGAAGCTCAAAATCCAACTCCGA
Source organism: Euleptes europaea (assembly GCF_029931775.1). Taxonomy (NCBI): domain Eukaryota; kingdom Metazoa; phylum Chordata; class Lepidosauria; order Squamata; family Sphaerodactylidae; genus Euleptes; species Euleptes europaea. The sequence continues at coordinate 49,424,922 of NC_079318.1, read as the reverse complement.
TGGTTTCAAAAGTCAAAAATGCCAAATCATAAAAATTCAGTGACAAGTTGAAAATCAGTGACAAAACGACACTTCCGGATACGTGTTCGTTTCGCTCAGAAGCTTCATCAGTTGTTATAATTATATAGGGTCAAAGACCTCTGAAAACATAAATAAATAAACGTCTCGAAGTCATAGAAAGATAGTTCAAATTCATTATTCAATCCTCACTAACCACTATCTAGAGAAGGGGCATACGGAGGATGACATTCTGTTTTTTGCCATTTGGCAGTTTAAACCTAAACATTACTGTCGGGACGATGTGATTAAAATTTTACACCAGCAGGAATCTAGGTACATCTATCTCTTTAAAACACTATCCCCAGCCGGATTGAATAATGAATTTGAACTATCTAGCTTTCTTTGAGAGGTTCACTAACTAGATTCAGCTGTAGGGGCTATGTTTGAGATTTAAGTGTATTGGCTACTAGGAGCATTTACCAGCCCTCAATCGAGGTGAGACACGCGTTTGGTCTGCTGGTCTGCAGGGTAAGCATATGAGCAATAAATTGCGGTATTAATACTATGTTATGAAATTATCTGATTGTATGAGCGCTATGACTTCGAGACGTTTATTTATTTATGTTTTCAGAGGTCTTTGACCCTATATAATTATAACAACTGATGAAGCTTCTGAGCGAAACGAACACGTATCCGGAAGTGTCGTTTTGTCACTGATTTTCAACTTGTCACTGAATTTTTATGATTTGGCATTTTTGACTTTTGAAACCATCGGAGTTGGATTTTGAGCTTCTTTTTGCCACCATTTTTCGTTACATTGAATATCAGCGTAGAAGATGTTACTTTGATGAACTGATTTACACGTGAATTCTCCTTGAATCTCATCAGAAGTTGTGGATTACAAGAACAAGAGGAATTGGACTTTTCTTTTCAGTTGGTTGAACTGGGTATTTGTACTTGCTGAATTATTCCGGTGATGTAACCGGCTGTGTGGCTTCACATTTATTCCCCCTTTTTTTTTTTTTTTTTTTTTTTTGTAGTATTTTTGTAGTATTTCTATACTGAATCTTGAGTAAAAGTGATTGTAATTATAACTTGCTAGTTGTTCTTATGAGCCAGTGCTGTATGTTTTCTCAACTATTGTTTACCCTCCAGGTGGTGGCTGGAGATCTTCCACTATTACAACTGATCTCCAGCCGGTAGAGATCAGTTCACCTGGAGAAAATGGCTGCTTTGGTAATTGGACTCTATGGCATTGAAGTACCTCCTCTCTCCAAACCCCACCCTACTCAGGCTCCACCCCCAAAATCTCCAGGTATTTCCCAATCCGGACCTGGCAACCCTACTGGCAACCCAAGTACATGGGGATTCATGCAGAATAAGAACATATAGTTTTACCACCTTACCATTCACTTCCCCTGCAGAAGCTGGCACTGAGGAAGAAAACAACTTTTTATAGCACTTGTCCTATCTAAACAAATTGTTTGTCCCATAAGAAATTTATTTAGTTGGTCGTTATTCTAAAAAGCATTAAAAATGGCATTTTCAAATTTAAGTAGCTTCTACCACTGAACTGAATCAATTAACATTTTTCCCTTTTGAACAAAAAAAATTACAGTTAATACATCCATGATATTATATCTTTGTCATGATATTATGTTTTAGGTATCTGAATAAAATGATGCTTTTTATCCAGAAATGGTGGCGGGGTTATCAAGGAAGAATACAGTTCCGAAAAATGATAGAGGTATAAATTAATTTTGCAATTAAAAAGTGTTGCAAACGTTTTGTTTTACTGCTCACAAATACAAAGGAAGTGAGATATCTTCATTGGGACGAGCAGTTGTATGAAATGATGCATGTTTGAAATTTACATTTTCTTTGCTAGGTGTAAATGTTCAGGGTTAAAGAAAAATCAAAAAAATGTTGTTATATGTCCTGGTTAATAGCAGCAAATGCTGGATTTATTACTCTTAGAGAAAGGTGGAAAGAGCAGACTCTGACTTCAGTTCAGGGGAGAATAAGAGGAAAATTCTTTGCCTCCGCTGAGCTTTTTATTCTTTTCATTCTGGGATGCCATTGCATAACAAGCTAGTGTTTAAACGTCCTGAAATTTAAAATATCTCTGGCAGTGCAGTGCAAGAGCTTGATATGCTTTGGGGCTAAACTGAACAGCAACATTGCTGGTTGGAACAAAGCAGTCCAAGGAACCAACATTAGATGTGATTGCATGTTTAAGTTTTGGGGTGTTTTTTTTTTTTTTGCTAACCTTACAGAACAATCCTAATTAGAATGACACTTCTAAATCCATTAAAAATGTGTTTAGAAGGGTGTAACTGCTTAGGATGGCATTGAGACTGTGTGTGTTAAGGTTCAGGCCAGTATGAGAAACAAAAGTTTGCAGTTGTTAATCTCACAACTGTAGAGTGTAATTTTATTGTCCATAAATACTTGGTGCAGGCTGTACTGTAAAGCAGGGTGTGTGTGTGCAGGACTTTAAAAATAATTATTTACCTATGCCACCAATGTGTTCTTTGGAACTTTGGAAGGTAAAATAGCTTTTTATGCTGAGAAATAAATGAAGGGGAAATCCATACTGTGCTTGTTTTTCTTCCTTTTCAGTCTCAGAGGAGAGTTAGGAATTGCTGAACGCTTAACTAGACAAAATGCTTGAGAGGCATGCATGACAGTGTCATCCTAAACAAAAGTATACACTTCTAATTCCATTGACTTCACTGGATTTAGAAGGGTATAATTCTGTTGAGGATTGTACTATGAATCTTCCTAGTTCCTTAAATCTGTTTCAGGACTACTGGTTTAAGGGTGATTTGAATCTGGGCTGTAGCATTGTGGCGGGGGGATTAGCCCTTTCTCTTCTTAATATTTCCTGGATAGAAATAGTCTACCCCCTCCTCAACCAGAAGCTGTTAGGGAAGGAGAAAAAGACAAGCAACATGACAGAGGCACCACTGTTTTCTTCCCTTCCTTACTCCACTAACTGCAACACACAGAAACCAGGGAGGCTATAATTGCTGAAAGAGGAAAGTGGAGTTGCAGGTGGAATCTCTCTCTATATAAACCCCTGTACTGGAATTTTTCTTGCCTTGGTGAAACATCAAAGAACAACAAGAAATAATATTTAAACGTTATAGAAGCAATTCAAAGACCACAGGGAAGCCCATTTGTTGGTATTTCAGTAGTACAGACTGCAGAGATAGCAGATCTGAAAGTGACTGGAGGCCTTGGAGCCTCTATACTTCCCCCTTTTTTTTTTAAAAAAAAGTTGTTTTTACCCTGCCTGTTTTGCACATCTGTTCAGGTGATTTAATTTAATTTATTTTATTTACATTTTTTTAGTGCATCTTTCTCATAGGGACTCAGGGGAGATTACACGTAGTGACCCAGTACAATCACAAAAAATGGGACATTCAGTAACCAGAGCATTAGGATTTTAGAAGTCTGGAGCCACAAAAAAGACCTGAAAGCATAGCATAGGTATTCACATGACACACTAAGCGGTACAGAAATTACATAAATAGGATCCTACTTACAATAAACTAAACACAGCAGTATAGACCACAGTCCCCAATCATTTATCCGAACAAGTTTGTAAAACTATTCTGTGCCATGCAACCCTATTACCTGCGCATTTATACAGCTGAGTATCATCAGCATATTGATGACAACCAACCCCAAAGCTATGAATGATTTGTCCTGAAGGCTTTACATAGAGATCGAAAGGCATGGGGGATAGAACTGCACCATGTGGAACCCCAAACGATAGGTCCCACACCTATGACAACTGGTTTCCCATAGCAACCCTTTGAGTCTGATGCTTGAGGAATGATTTGAACCAGTTCAACGCACATCCCCTGATACCTACCTATGCCTCCAGTTTCCTCAACAAGATGGCATGATCAACTTTGTCGAAGGCTGCAGATAAATCCAATAAGAGAACAGAGAGGTTTGGCCTTTGTCTACACTCACACAGAGGTCATTAACTAAAGCTAACAGAGCTGTTTTTGTCCTATAGCCTGGCTTGAAGCCAGGCTGGAAAGGATCTAGAACAGATGAGTTATCCAAGAAGACTTGGAGCTGCTTCTCTACCACCCTCTCAGTCACTTTGCCCAGAAAGGGTAGATTATAGACCAGGTGATAATCAGCCACATCATTTTTCTGTATGGACGGTTTTTAAAATAGCTAATGAATAACCAACTCTTTGAGTGGCCATAAATGCTAAAAGTTTTGTCGATGTGCACAAATACTGTGTTCTGATTCTACTTCCTGGTTAGGCTGTTTCAGATAGGATGATAGAAGGCTTCCATTGTGGTTGGTAGAAACATCAAGAAGCAAGGTAATGGAATCGTAGCAAAAGGATGGGAAAGGAAGGTCTGTAAGGGATACCCTGGGTCAAGGGGAGGTTTTTGCTTACCTCAGTTACTGGAGAGAATTGAAAATAAGATATAATGCATCAGTAAGCCAACAGAACTTTTTAACTCAAAAATGTCAGAACTCTTCATTGTTTTTTAAAAAAGCTGTCTCTCCATTATCATTTCTAGGTTTATTATTAAGGAAGCAATATCATATCAAAGTGAGCATTTTAAAAGCTCCTTTAATTAAACGGAAGGAATTATGCCTTGCCTAATGTAATGAAGAAAGTGAATTTAAAATGAAGTAGCATCATTGTGTTCATTTGTAAATAACATATTGCAGCCAACTGTTTCTTAATTGCCCAGACTGTTGATAAATAATCCAGTCCTGCTGCTCTCCACAGACAATTTGCTTTGGATCAGACTAGGCAATTCAAATAACACTAATTACAGCAAAACCCTTTTACAGTGAATTCCTCTTTGCCGGGGGGAGGAGTGAGAGAACAGGGAACTACATATCAGTCAAATACTTTCCCCTTTGATTTGTAGTTAAAACACCCCCCTCAAATCTGTATGTTATGCTAAATAAAGGACGTCTTCTGTACTTATTTTACTTTTTATGATACAGTTGTGAATTATGTTCATTTTGCATTTGTAATTAGAGGGCGGAACAGATGTGAAAGCTTAGTGTAAAGTGATGTATCCATTAAAATAACCTATCCTGCCAAGTGAGTGTTTTGCTACAACAGGAGATTCTTTCACTGAGAGGGATTTGTCTTTATTGGAAGGGAACCAGGAAATGTTTCCTATATCAAGGGATTCACCGTAACATGTTATCATTGTATTTATGATTTTATGATGTTAGAATGAATATTAAATGAAACAAAATTCCCAAGGATTACTCAGGAGGCAACTAAGTACATAACATTTAGTACAGATGGTTGAAAGGCACAATTTTGTTCCATCACTGCATCCATATCCTTGAACGATTTCGACTGAAGACAGCATTTCTTTGAATTTTTCATTAAACCAGACGTCTTGAAATATGAATTCCTTTTATGTTTCTGTGAGTTTTGGTTAAAAGAACCCCAGTGAATAAATCATACAATACTACGTGTCACCAGCACTTGTGAATATTTCTGCTTTGTTATTCTACTCTCAGTAGAGCACCATTGATTATCAAACTCAGCAGAGAGCATTTTATGATCATATATCTCCATTAGCTGCTAGTTTGACTACCATAGATTTTTCTGGTTAAGCCTGCATTATGTATTAGGAAGCCTATCTCTTCAATACAAAGTTTGATTTTATTCTCTCTAAGCCTAGAACTCTTATTATGTATTATGTATAAAGATTCTTATCTTTTATATGTAAAAACAGGAGTACTGTCTTTGTGTAACTGAAATGTATGCCATCTTTTTCTCCCCTTGATTCACAGACAGCATATTTTATTATGAAGATGAATTTCTACAATGAAATGGCTGTCAGGGTAAATATTTCTTCACTTGTTAAACAAATGAAAAGTCAATTGTGCTCTGAATTTGCTTTTAATAAAATGAGCAACCCGGAATAATATAAACTTGATTGATATGCTGATGGTAAAGTGAGGAAATGGTATATAGTTACAAATTTAAAGTTATTCTAAGTAATCCAAGTTGTATTTGATAATTGCTATTAGATTTAAGATACTGATGTGTAGATTTTGTCCCTTCCAAATGTTGAGGTATGTTGCTATATCTGGTGAAAATATTACACCTATTTAATTTTTACCTTGCTCCAGCTATGAGTGTACACACACAGAAGCAAACTTCCTCCCATGATCCCCAAGCAGTATGTAAACCTTCTAATGGAAAGAGGTCTGGAATACTTGGTTCTCAACACCACAAAACTGCATGGGTGTACACACATTTTCCATATATGAATCACTGAAGATCACACTGATCATGTGCTTTTTGAAGGGTGAGAAGGAAGAAGAAGAGGAGGAGTTGGAGTTGGTTTTTATATGCCGACTTTCTCTACCACTTAAGGAAGAATCAAACTGGCTTACAATCACCTTCCCTTCCCCTCTCCACAGCAGACACCCTGTGAGGTAGGTGTGGCTAAAATAGCTCTAAGAGAGCTGTGACTAGCCCAGGGTCACCCAGCTGGCTTCATGTGGAGGAGTGGGGAAACCAACCATGGAAGAATAGGTGACTGGCTTGATTCCAGTCTGCAAATGACCAGACCAGGACAATAACTGTGCTTCCTCATCTTTCATGCAAGATTTTTTAAAGAATCATAGGATTAGCAGCCCAGGGCTGTACACACGCAGAGCAGAGTTGGAGTCCCCCCCTATTTATTTATGGCCCATATAGAAAACCACATATGAACACAACCTTTTTACAGACAGTATTTTTGTCTTCACAAGCAATGAGCATCAACTTAATTGTGCCCCACAGTTCTAAGAAGGAAGTAGCTATTGGGAATGGAAACTAGAGTACACCTCCTTTTGCCCCAGGAAATACCCTGTTATCAAACCTGCCCACCTCTTAGAAATCCTGTATCTGTTTAATTCAGTAGGTATAGACAAAAATCAAGAGGTAATGTCACATCAGTAGGGTACAAAATGAAGATGTTAACTGCCCAGTGACAAATAAAGAAGTCTATACATAGGACCCAACTTTTCCACCTCCGAATCCTTACTCTTCCTAATATCTATGTATTCATTTATTTTATTTACTGTATTTATAGTCTGTCTTTCTCACTGAGACTCAAGGCGGATTACAGTGTGTCAATACAATCAATAGGATGAGACATCAAGCAAGCAATGCAATAAGACTAGGATTACAGTACTCTGAAACACAGCATAAAGTATTAGATGTGATATGTTAAACAATGCAGAAAATGGTATTACAGACGAATAAAAATAAAGCATTAAGAGTAGGCTAATATATACTGCAGACAGATCATACTTTCTTTAATTCCCCCTGTTCTTAGACCAAGGTCTTGAACAATAAAACCATAAAATTTAAATAAAACCCATGTCTAAAGACACTTCCCTTTGATGCTTCTCTGCAGCCTCTAAAAAATAAGCACCAAAATAAGTACATTGAGGGTCAGAGTCCTCTAAGGAAACGTGGACCATTTATTAAAACATGGCATAATCCATTTTAGCCTAAGTTGTGACACCTAAGGACTTTGCAAAAGGATATGTACTAAGGAGTCAGCTGACTGAAGAGAGCAGGGGGACAGATCATACTATACTCAGTGGAATATTTCTCAGTAGCCCTGATCTGGATAGCCCAGGCTAGCCTAATCTTGTCAAATCTCAGCTGCTAAGCAGGGTCTGCCCTGGTTAGTTTTTGGATGGGTAACCTCCAAGAAATTCCAAGATCGTGATGCGGAGGCAGGCAATGGCAAACCACTTCTGAACGTCTCTTGCATTGAAAACCCTACGGGGTCACCATAAATCAGCTCTGACTTGACAGCACACACAAAAATAGTTCACAGTCCTGTTTCTTTTACAAAAGCGCGTTCCTGAACCATTTTGTTATAATATAGCCCCATTACCTTAATAAAAAATGCCCTCCTGAACAATTCTGTTTTACATAGTGTGTAGAACAGCAGAAGCATGGGAGCCTTTCTGAACACCTCGGGTAGGCTATTCCACAAGGAGGGGCCTACAACAGTGAATGCACATGTACACATAGTTGTTGATCTTGCCAATTTGCAGGGTGGCACACATCGAAGGCCCTGCTCAGATAAGTGAAGCAGTTGTGGTGGAGCATAGCAGCCTAACCTGTGATGAAATTTGGCGTCGACATCACGATGCTTGGATTTTATGTTATCTTAACCCAGTTGAAATCAGTGGTATTACATTGGCATGAAACTGGAGTATAATAACAGGAAATTACTTGTCTTGTGCAAGGATGGGAAATATAAAGTCCAGCCAACCATGGCTTTCCCTTAAACCTGTGCAGCCTGGCATCTGATCCTTAGGACGATTGCATTGTGGAATATGGAAGGGATGTGGCTCACAAGCATTAAGTTGCTCTACTCTCCAAGTAGAATTTACCTCCAGCTTTGGTAAACAGTTTTTGAATGAAGTTCAGGCAGAAAAGAACACACCTGGCTGGTATAATGGATTGTGTATTATAATGTGTTCTTTATGGCTGTCCTTTAATTATATCTGACTAGCTACTGTCAAAATCTCACCTTTGGAATGTGCAAAAATGTTTTTAAAAAGCAATTATTAGAATGCACAGCTTTCCATATTTCTGGAAAAGTGGTTGTGATACAACTGTCTTTTTCATTTTTAAGATTTTAGGGTTGCTATGAATTTTCAACAACAAAAGTAATCCCTGTTTTGGAAAAAAAATCGTTATGTGAGCAGATGGCTTTTGTTATATCAAGGTTTTGCCATTTGTTTTAGTGCTTAAAATAAACATTATTTATAAGACCACTTACATTTTGATGTTACTTAATGAGGAATATGCATCATTGATTTGACTAGCTTAAGAGGTCATTTAGAACTTGCCCGTTAACAAGCTGTAATCTGCTGAGCACACAATGACTTTGTTTAAAATTATCTGTTTGGTACTGATCAATGACAATAATTGTTTGGTACCAATCACAGTTGAAACTTGCTAATTACTTTGAAGGGCATACACACTTGTCTTTTGTAAGAGTGTGTAAATGTTCACCTTGGAATTATGAGGTGTAGTAACTGTAGTATTGCATTAGATAACACAGAAAAGGAGGTGTTTTTTTTTTTTTTTTGAATTGCATTGGTAATCACCAGACAAAATATTCAGGAATATGGAGCAATAAAAGGAGAGACTAAAAAGACAAATAAATAATTTGTGGGGAAACCAAGGTATATAAAACTCTTCATGGACTGTACAAAAGAAAATATATGTATCATTCTGCATAAAATTAGTATTAAAAGTTTTCAAATGAAATTAGCGTGTACAAGAATAGGTGTTTACAAGTGCAGACCCATGAGACTCGCGGGAGTGTTTGGTCAAAGGACCGTAATAAACAATTTATTTATTTAGACTCGTGGGAGGATCCACATCCTCTCCTCCACTCCCATGGTGGCTTGGTCTTCTCCTCCTCCCCCACCTGTCTCCAATTTGGCACTTTGGTGGTGGTGGTGGGGAACCCAGTGGCCCTGCCTGGGGGACAACATAACTGTCTTCCATAGGCAGCAGGAACTCACCAGACACAATGGTGTTCCTTAATTGTCTCTGTACTGGATGTAGCAAAGTCCACACAGTCTTCCATCACGAATGCAGTTTCCTTCACCAGCCCATTTCTGCCCCTTCAAAAGTTCAGGGGGCTGAACTGTGCCTCTTCCTTGGATCAGTTCTACCAGGCGTATCCTGGTTGGACAGATTTATCTTGCTCTAGGCTCCAACTTCTCCTTTACGTTCCTCTTTCTCCCTTCTTTGCACCTGCTCTGCCATCTTGCCATCCCCACCACTCCTGTTTAGGGTTCCCAACCTCCAGGTACTAGCTCAAGATCTCCTGCTATTACAACTGATCTCCAGCCGATAGAGATCAGTTCACCTGGAGAAAATGGCTGCTTTGGCAGTTGGACTCTATAGCATTGAAGTCCCTCCCCTTCCCCAACCCCACCCCAAAAACCTCCCGCCAGAGGCGAAGAGGGACCTGGCAACCCTACCCCTGTCTCTTCTGGCAACTCCCTTTTTATCCCTGGTGCTCCACTTATGCTTGTCAAGCCCAGCACTGCTCTTCCCTTCTCTGAACCTTGTTTCTGTCTTAACCTCTTCCTTGCCTTGCCCTCTCCAAGCTGGCTTTGCATGGGGCTAGCCAGAGGCCCCATGCCCCCAGCTAATGCTCTGTGCTGAGAAACCTCCTACCACAGCACTATGCTCAGCTGCTGCCTGCTGGGTGGGAGACTGTCTTGCAGGTGGTGCACCCCCACTCCTGCTGGGCTCATCAGGCTGCTGCTGCCTACTCACGAGGTTCCCTGTCCTGGAGCACCTGCTATCCTTTGCCTAGTAGGTGAGGTCTCCTCCTCTTTCGTGTCTACATAACTCCCATCTGCAGATTTAATTATCAGCAGGGGGTAATGTTAGGGTTGCCAACCTCCAGGTACTAGCTGGAGATCTCACAACTGATCTCCAGCCGATAGAGATCAGTTCACCTGGAGAAAATGGCCACTTTGGCAATTGGACTCTATGGCATTTAAGTCCCTCCCCATATCCCACCCTCCTCAGGCTCTGCCCCAGAAATTTCCTGCCAGTGGCCAAGAGGGACCTGGCTACCCTAGGCTATGTTAATTATTAGATACATAGATATGCATTTAGATTGACCAAAACATGCACACTTTCTGTTCTCAGTTGCAAGCCTGCACAATTTGTTATCCATTAATCTGCACAGCTCATCAGTAGGGTTGCCAGGTCCCTCTTCGCCACCAGCGGGAGGTTTTCAGGGTGGAGCCTGAGGTGGTGAGGTTTTCAGGGCAGAGCCTGAGTAGCCCCCAAATATGTGATCCATGGAGAAGAGCAGTCAAGTTCAATTGCATTAAAGCTTTGACTGTATTTTACACATGATCAAGGTAGTCGTAGAAAGTATTAGACAGTCTACCCCTCAGTCCAACCGTAGCCCTAAAACAACTTAGAATAGTCCCTGCCTAACCTGGTGCGGTTGTGAATTCTTATAAACTGCCTTTCTATTTTTTTTTTTTTTACATTTTTCACTGCTTTGATTTTTTTGCTGCATAAGTAAAGGTAACTTGGAACCAATTGTTGTACCTTTATTGCAAGTCTTATTGCCACAAGACACATTACTTTGCATTATTAACATTTAATCCTGTTTGCCCCGTCACCCTGTCTCAACAGAAGTACTTCTGGAGAGCTTCACCATTTTGCTTTGGAGTTTACTATATTAAAATTTATTTAGACAATATAGATGCCTCCTCTCCAGAGAACATCCTGGTGCCAGTCTGCAGATCTTTGTCAGATCCCAGGGTTTATTGCTTTCCACTGGAAAAAAGGGCCCATTTATCCATCCCGGTTCTTCTCAGGTTTTATCCAGTTCATAGACCATGGGAGCATCTGTCCTGAACTCTTGGTTGCTACATTACTGTGGAAATCTCTGGGAAGGTAGTTTATCAAAAGGTGTTTTTTATTGTACATTCACTGTGGGTGTTACATACATATTCTTTCTTTTTGGGGTGTTTGAAACTTGTTGAACCACTTGCTTTCTTCCTGGAAGATAAACTCTTTTCCTGCCTTAACTGCAGTTAAAGGATCTATCAACACCGCCATGTTGCTAACCCTTTATAATCAGGATATGAAACAACATTTTGAAACCTTAGTTAAGGAGGAGTCTTAGTAACTGCATTTTCTTGGTTAGTGAATTCATTCCACCATATTCCCTCAACAATTAAGGAAGTAAGGGAGAAGTCACTCTGGGGGCTGCCGGGAAAGCATTCCCGTTATCACACCCTACTCGTGATCTCTTAACAATGATTAAGAAGGAGCCAGCATTATGTTTGCACGAATCTCCTGGCTCTCCTCTCTACGTGATTCTTTTCACCCATCAAGATGCCTAATAGGTGAGTGGTGCATGACGTCTCTTTGCAGAAGCCATGTCAGCTCTTCTTCAGCATGGCTTGTTCATTTGCGAGTGGAACAGTTCTAGCCTGAATGTTTACTACCAATTTACTCAGGACAAAAGGTAGGATGTTCTCTGAACAATTGTTTAAAAGTTGATTTAAATTAGCTACTTTCCAGCTGGAAATAAGATAACTTTAATTATGAAGACTGATTTTAATGATGTTGCACATCGTTGTTAACAACGCTGTGATTTCTTGCTTGAGCTCCTTAAGAAACTTGGAGTGGCTTGGAGTGCTCACACTATTTCTGCTTTGCCCCCTCATCTGCTAGGGAAGATTAGGCATATGAGAGATAAAAAAGAAAGAAAAAAGCCAAGCTAGTAGGTTCTCCTTCCTTGTGAGAATGGCTTTGCTCTCTCTGCATCACAAGAATGCAAGGAAAGCTGTTCTAACTTCCCTTCCTAGTAGTAAAGGTAGATTCTAAACAGATATTATAAATAGGCAGGGCTGGATGGCTTTCTGTGTAGTAACACATAGTCCATCTGTAAAGATAAAAACTTAGCAACATCTGAAATGCAGAAATGTTAAGATACTACTGGCACATAGTTATGGTATATATTATTTCTGTGATTAACTTTGACTTTGTTGTGATTATAACTTTGCTCATGACTTGGTTCTGACTAAAAACATGTTTATGATATCTCTTGATGTACTTTTAACTGTGGACAATTTATCTTGATCAAGTGAACAGGCATAACTCTTGAGCACAGTAGAATAATGCCACATTTTACTATCCTTCTCCACGGTAAAATATCATTTGTAACTAATGTCAACTCACGGGCATTTAGCCTACTTTTTTTTTCTTTCTCTCATCCATGTACCTGTTATATTACAACCTAGTATTGATGGAAAGCAAATATGTGTGTGGGCCTGGTATTATTTTTAAAAAGGGGGCGCCATGTCTCAGGAAATAGACCTGGTTCTTTGAACAACAGTTTGACAAAGTTCCCTCTTTTGTAAGGAAGGTATTGAAGCAAATATATTTGTGTTTTCTACTCTAGATTCAAAAAAGATGGCGAGGCTATTACATTCGAAAATACATCCATAATTATTATGCACTGAAGAAGTACCTGGAAGCCATTTCTTTGAATAATGAGATGGTCAGGTAATTTTAAAAAATCTGAGCTGTAAAACTAAATTTCTTTTTTTAAAATTTCTAAATAGTTTATGATGCTAATTGAATTATTCCGTTATGGAAAGAATTGTCTCCATTATCCAACATATAATGTTCTTCTCTTTTCCTCACATGTAAGCATGTGGTACCAAATTATGATCTCATTTTTTACCAGTATGTGTGCAGATATGATTCCGTTGAAGCTTTAAGTGAACTTAAAAGAGTATACCTCTGCTTAGGATTGGACTGTAACTGTGCAAACCTGAAAGAGGCGCCAAATGCCCATGAGAGCCAGCGTGACCCCTACAACGGCGTCTGTGCCACTTGTGCCATGCAACCTGGCATGGATGCCGGTGTAGGGCGACTTATGCTGGCCCCCCTGGAAAGCAGCAGCAGTGCAGCTCTTGGAGGCCAAGTGTTAGATTTGGGGCTAGATCCAGCCAGCTTTGCTAATGGTGAGAAAGGAAGTAGTTTTTGTCTTTGATGACCCAAAAAGGCGATACTGAGAATTTTGTGACCTGCATATACAAAAGCCATGTGGGTTGGGGCTGCATTATGGAGAGGAAAGTGCTGGCTGGATCTACCCATGGTATTCGCCATCATGTTTAGGTGATATTCCTTTGTATACTAAATAAATCAGGATGCCCACTTCATTTAAGACTAGTATATGTGTGTGTGTGTGTTATAGTGTGATTTTTTGTGTGATTTAGTTTTCTTGATTAATAGAAACAGTAAAAATTAAACTTTGAAATACATCAGCATATAATATTCACTATTCCTGTTAAACTGGCACATAAAATCAGCAAGCTAATATGTATCTGGATAGCCTTTTTGTCATTATTTTTATGTAGCACGTATGTAAGATTATGTTTTTTGTAGTGAGACTGGGTCTGTTACAAAGATAAATTGGTTTGATTAATTTAAAGGCTGAGTTTGCACCTGCAAGACATGTACACTTGTAACCTATAGCCCCTTATGCAAAAACTGCCCCAGGTTATACACAAGAAAACGATATCCGGAAATTAAAAGCTAGTCTCAGAGATACAGATTGGCAGCATTAATAAAACATTATAAAGCTGATCTTTAGGGAAACTTGCAGCATACTCAGGTTTTCTTTTAGTTTTACTTCTGCTGCTTTTCAGACGTAACTGTTACTTAATGTTTTGCAATGTTAAAGGTAGCATATGTAATCAACTGAGAAAATGAGCTAATTTCAGGAATATATTGAGTTCATTAGGCTGGTGCTCTTTAATCAGTTATACACAAGCCCTTTGCTGTTGCTCTGGTCTTTAAGCTTAATTTGGAATAGATCTCACTGGAGGCTCTTTCAACTGAACTCAAAATTACAAACAAAAGATTACCAACTGTATTTTCCTCATATTGCTCGTGGGTGGAGGGGAGGAAGGACTAACAGAATCTACATGCTGATTGTCCCCTGTTCAGAATCTACATCCTGATTGTCCCCTGCAAATCCCCACCCCAAATGTTTTTAACCTGTTTTTTCCCCCTAGTTGGGGGAAGAAAAAGCCAGGAATGTGCATTTTCAGGAAATAATCAGTGCGGACAAGAAGAATTAGGCATTCTTCATTTTTCTGATTCTCCCTTCCATTTATGACACCTCAGCAAAGATGGTTTGGGATCCTGTGCTGGCTGAGTTATTGTGTAGCTCTACCCTTTGTTTGATCTGAAATGAAGCACGCTGTGGACAATTTATTGCCCATTCTTATATCGAGGACAAGTTATGGAACTGCCATTCTTGTAAGGTAATTATCCCGCCTTTAACCCAAGTACAGCGTAAAACTTCCAGTTCAGATCCAAAAGGGTAATTAGCCACTCAAATGTACTGCCACTACTGTGTCAGCTCTTTAAAAAAAAAAAAATTCCAGCAAAGAGGGGAAATAGCTGTGTTGCTTGACTTGGGGATAAGCTTGAGCAGAAATTCTGATTAGCCTTTCCCACAAATACCACTGATTGTCTATATTTACAACACTAACACAATCTGAATCTCCTTTCAGTGTGATGTAGTAGTTAAGAGCAGTGGTTTGGAGCCGTGGAGTCTGATCTGAAGAACCGGGTTTGATTCCCCGCTCCTCCACATAAGCGGCGGAGGCTAATCTGTTGAACTGGATTTGTTTCCCCACTCCTACACACGAAGCCAGCTTGGTGACCTTGGGCTAGTCATACTCTCTAAGCTCCACCTACCTCACAGGGTGTCTGTTGTGGGGAGGGGAAGGTGATTGTAAGCCGGTTTGAGTCTCCCTTAAGTGGTTGAGAAAGTCGGCATATAAAAACCAACTCCTCTTCTTCTTCTTCTTTGAATCTTTAAAAGAGCTCAATCATTTCTGTTCTTCTCCATATAGTCAGCTTCTCATACCTAACCCCACATGTCCAAAACAAACGTAGAGATCTTTTGGGGGCAGTTGATGTCCCAGTCACTAAATATCAAGGAGAGGACCATCCCCTCCGTAGGGACCATGAAGTTCAGGATTATGGCTAGTACACATTTGTATGGACAGTACAAATTTGAGGGGATGGATGGATGCTCCACTTGAATGTGGGGGAAACTTTCTGTCAGGCCCTGGATGTGGTCTTGGGTGACTATGTTGGGCACAAATCTGGCCCAGACCCATGTGGATTGGTCACCGGGGAAGATCAAGCCATGGACCACAAACCCACAAAGGCCTGTGGAATCATTTCCCAAGAGATGAGGTAAAGAAGAATGTCCATCCAGCAGTTAAAATGAATTCTCTGTGTGTAAACTGCTAACAAGTCGCAGCCGACTTATGGCGACCCCTTTTGGAGTTTTCATAGCAAGAGACTAACAGAGGTGGTTTGCCAGTGCCTTCCTCTGCCCAGCAACCCTGGTATTCCTTGGTGGTCTCCCATCCAAATACTAACCAGGGCTGACCCTGCTTAGCTTCTGAGATCTGACGAGATCAGGCTAGCCTGGGCCATCCAGGTCAGGACAAAAATTCTAGTCCAAGCTTTATTGGATTCACACAGAAATGTAACAGTAACTGTTCACTGTAACTGTAACTGTTCATTCATGCACACATATGTACCGGTGAGGCTGGCCAAACCCCAAAGCATTAAGATGTCCCGAAAAGAGAGTGCGTGGGTGGAAAAAGAGAGCCAGTGTGGTGTAGTAGCTAAGGTGCCAGACTAGGACTAGGTTCAAATCCCCACTCGTGCCATGGAAGCTTGCTGGGTGACCTTGGGCCAGTGACACACACTAAGCCTGACCCTGGCTAGTATTTGGATGGGACACCTCCAAGAAATATTAGGGTGGCTATGCAAAGGAAGGCAATGGTAAACCAACTCTGAACGTCCCTTGCCTTGAAAACCCTATGGGGTCACCATGTCAGGTGTGACTTGATGGCAAAAAAAGTAGGAAAAAGGACTCCCCAATTTTCCTGCCCCTTTACTCTTTATAGCCTATGGCATATGGCATCATTTGTTGAGCTAAGTCTTCCTTCTGGGATTTGGAGGGGGTTTGGTCACTTGGTTTCAGCCGCTTTTCCCTCAGCTCAAACAGGAGGAGTGGGCCAGGTAGGAGAGGCAGTTCTGCCACCCTCTCTGCATGCCACAGGGGTGGCGCTGCCCTCCTACCCCCCCCCCCGTTATGGCCCTGC
The DNA here is from genome assembly GCF_029931775.1 of Euleptes europaea. Lineage (NCBI taxonomy): Eukaryota > Metazoa > Chordata > Lepidosauria > Squamata > Sphaerodactylidae > Euleptes > Euleptes europaea. The sequence goes on along the minus strand of NC_079318.1, from coordinate 49,408,179 downwards.
CTTGCTGAGGTCCTTCTTTTC